>NW_026968729.1:0-73388 GCF_028390025.1 Pseudophryne corroboree
TTCACTAAAAAGTCCATTGGAAGACTTGACTATTGTTGTTAAAAGACATAGGCATTCATATTATAGAGCCACAAACAACACTAGTAAAATAAAAACATGATAATATGAGATTCGAACCAATGACAGTCTTAATTTGATAGTGCAAACCCAACACCTTACTAACTGTGCTAACCAGACTGTGCATACCAGACACACAATTTATCAGAGATTTAAGTGAATAAGCTACAGTGTCGAAGGTACTAAACATAATATATTCTATGGGGTGTCATAAGCAAGTCATTAGAATACTTTCCTACTAAATTTATAAGACATAAGCATTCAATATTTGAGTAAACAAAGAGAAAATAAAGCTATCTATTGGGTTTCAGTAAAAAGTCCATTGGAAGACTTGACTATTGTTGTTAAAAGACATAGGCATTCATTTTATAGAGCCACAAACCACACTAGTAAAATAAAAACATGATAACATGGGATTCGAACCAATGACAGTCTTAATTTGATAGTGCAAACCCAACACCTTACTGACTGTGCTAACCAGACCGTGCATACAAGACGCACAATTTATCAGAGATTTAAGTGAATAAGCTACAGTGTCCAAGGTACTAAACATAATATATTCTATGGGGTGTCATAAGCAAGTCATTAGAATACTTTCCTACTAAATTTATAAGACATAAGCATTCAATATTTGAGTAAGCAAAGAGAAAATAAAGCTATCTATTGGGTTTCACTAAAAAGTCCATTGGAAGACTTGACTATTGTTGTTAAAAGACATAGGCATTCATATTATAGAGCCACAAACCACACTAGTAAAATAAAAACATGATAATATGGGATTCGAACCAATGACAGTCTTAATTTGAGAGTGCAAACCCAACACCTAACTAAATGTGCTGAACAGACTGTGCATACCAGTCACACAATTTATCAGAGATTTAAGTGAATAAGCTACAGTGTCCAAGGTACTAAACATAATATATTCTATGGGGTGTCATAAGCAAGTCATTAGAATACTTTCCTACTAAATTTATAAGACATAAGCATTCAATATTTGAGTAAACAAAGAGAAAATAAAGCTATCTATTGGGTTTCACTAAAAAGTCCATTGGAAGACTTGACTATTGTTGTTAAAAGACATAGGCATTCATTTTATAGAGCCACAAACCACACTAGTAAAATAAAAACATGATAACATGGGATTCGAACCAATGACAGTCTTAATTTGATAGTGCAAACCCAACACCTTACTAACTGTGCTAACCAGACCGTGCATACCAGACGCACAATTTATCAGAGATTTAAGTGAATAAGCTACAGTGTCCAAGGTACTAAACATAATATATTCTATGGGGTGTCATAAGCAAGTCATTAGAATACTTTCCTACTAAATTTATGAGACATAAGCATTCAATATTTGAGTAAACAAAGAGAAAATAAAGATATCTATTGGGTTTCACTAAAAAGTCCATTGGAAGACTTGACTATTGTTGTTAAAAGACATAGGCATTCATATTATAGAGCCACAAACCACACTAGTAAAATATAAACATGATAACAAGGGATTCGAACCAATGACAGTCTTACTTTGATAGTGCAAACCCTACACCTTACTAACTGTGCTAACCAGACTGCGCATACCAGACACACAATTTATCAGAGATTTAAGTGAATAAGCTTCAGTGTCCAAGGTACTAAACATAATATATTCTATGTGGTGTCATAAGCAAGTCATTAGAATACTTACCTACTAAATTTATTAGACATAAGCATTCAATATTTAAGTAAACAAAGAGAAAAGAAAGCTATCTATTGGGTTTCACTAAAAAGTCCATTGGAAGACTTGACTATTGTTGTTAAAAGACATAGGCATTCATATTATAGAGCCACAAACCACACTAGTAAAATAAAATCATGATAATATGGGATTCGTACCGATGACAGTCTTAATTTGATAGTGCTAAACCAACACCTTACTAACTGTGCTAACCAGACTGTGCATACCAGACACACAATTTATCAGAGATTTAAGTGAATAAGCTACAGTGTCCAAGGTACTAATCATAATATATTCTATGGGGTGTCATAAGCAAGTCATTAGAATACTTTCCTTCTAAATTTATAAGACATAAGCATTCAATATTTGAGTAAACAAAGAGAAAATAACGCTATCTATTGGGTTTCACTAAAAAGTCCATTGGAAGACTTGACTATTGTTGTTAAAAGACATAGGCATTCATATTATAGAGCCACAAACCACACTAGTAAAATAAAAACATGATAATATGGGATTCGAACCAATGACAGTCTTAATTTGATAGTGCGAACCCAACACCTTACTAACTGTGCTAATCAGACTGTGCATACCAGACACACAATTTATCAGAGATTTAAGTGAATAAGCTACAGTGTCCAAGGTACTAAACATAATATATTCTATGGGGTGTCATAAGCAAGTCATTAGAATACTTTCCTACTAAATTTATAAGACATAAGCATTCAATATTTGAGTAAACAAAGAGAAAATAAAGCTATCTATTGGGTTTCACTAAAAAGTCCATTGGAAGACTTGACTATTGTTGTTAAAAGACATAGGCATTCATATTATAGAGCCACAAACCACACTAGTAAAATAAAAACATGATAATATAGGATTCGAACCAATGACAGTCTTAATTTGAGAGTGCAAACCCAACACCTAACTAAATGTGCTGAACAGACTGTGCATACCAAATCCACAATTTATCAGAGATTTAAGTGAGGAAGCTACAGTGTCCAAGGTACTAAACATAATATATTCTATGGGGTGTCATAAGCAAGTCATTAGAATACTTTCCTACTAAATTTATAAGACATAAGCATTCAATATTTGAGTAAACAAAGAGAAAATAAAGCTATCTATTGGGTTTCACTAAAAAGACCATTGGAAGACTTGACTATTGTTGTTAAAAGACATAGGCATTCATATTATAGAGCCACAAACCACACTAGTAAAATATAAACATGATAACAAGGGATTCGAACCAATGACAGTCTTACTTTGATAGTGCAAACCCTACACCTTACTAACTGTGCTAACCAGACTGCGCATACCAGACATACAATTTATCAGAGATTTAAGTGAATAAGCTTCAGTGTCCAAGGTACTAAACATAATATATTCTATGTGGTGTCATAAGCAAGTCATTAGAATACTTACCTACTAAATTTATTAGACATAAGCATTCAATATTTAAGTAAACAAAGAGAAAAGAAAGCTATCTATTGGGTTTCACTAAAAAGTCCATTAGAAGACTTGACTATTGTTGTTAAAAGACATAGGCATTCATATTATAGAGCCACAAACCACACTAGTAAAATAAAAACATGATAATATGGGATTCGAACCAATGACAGTCTTAATTTGATAGTGCGAACCCAACACCTTACTAACTGTGCTAACCAGACTGTGCATACCAGACACACAATTTATCAGAGATTTAAGTGAATAAGCTACAGTGTCCAAGGTACTAAACATAATATATTCTATGGGGTGTCATAAGCAAGTCATTAGAATACTTACCTACTAAATTTATTAGACATAAGCATTCAATATTTAAGTAAACAAAGAGAAAAGAAAGCTATCTATTGGGTTTCACTAAAAAGTCCATTGGAAGACTTGACTATTGTTGTTAAAAGACATAGGCATTCATATTATAGAGCCACAAACCACACTAGTAAAATAAAATCATGATAATATGGGATTCATACCGATGACAGTCTTAATTTGATAGTGCTAAACCAACACCTTACTAACTGTGCTAACCAGACTGTGCATACCAGACACACAATTTATCAGAGATTTAAGTGAATAAGCTACAGTGTCCAAGGTACTAATCATAATATATTCTATGGGGTGTCATAAGCAAGTCATTAGAATACTTTCCTTCTAAATTTATAAGACATAAGCATTCAATATTTGAGTAAACAAAGAGAAAATAACGCTATCTATTGGGTTTCACTAAAAAGTCCATTGGAAGACTTGACTATTGTTGTTAAAAGACATAGGCATTCATATTATAGAGCCACAAACCACACTAGTAAAATAAAAACATGATAATATGGGATTCGAACCAATGACAGTCTTAATTTGATAGTGCGAACCCAACACCTTACTAACTGTGCTAACCAGACTGTGCATACCAGACACACAATTTATCAGAGATTTAAGTGAATAAGCTACAGTGTCCAAGGTACTAAACATAATATATTCTATGGGGTGTCATAAGCAAGTCATTAGAATACTTTCCTACTAAATTTACAAGACATAAGCATTTAATATTTGAGTAAACAAAGAGAAAATAAAGCTATCTATTGGGTTTCACTAAAAAGTCCATTGGAAGACTTGACTATTGTTGTTAAAAGACATAGGCATTCATTTTATAGAGCCACAAACCACACTAGTAAAATAAAAACATGATAACATGGGATTCGAACCAATGACAGTCTTAATTTGATAGTGCAAACCCAACGCCTTACTAACTGTGCTAACCAGACCGTGCATACCAGACACACAATTTATCAGAGCTTTAAGTGAATAAGCTACAGTGTCCAAGGTACTAAACATAATATATTCTATGGGGTGTCATAAGCAAGTCATTAGAATACTTTCCTACTAAATTTATAAGACATAAGCATTCAATATTTGAGTAAACAAAGAGAAAATAAAGCTATCTATTGGGTTTCACTAAAAAGTCCATTGTAAGACTTGACTATTGTTGTTAAAAGACAGGCATTCATATTATAGAGCAACAAACAACACTAGTAAAATAAAAACATGATAATATGGGATTTGACCAAATGACAGTCTCAATTTGATAGTGCAAACCCAACACCTTACTAACTGTGCTAACAAGACTATGCACACCAAACATACAATTTATAGGAGATTTAAGTGAATAAGCTAGTGTCCAAGGTACTAAACATTATATATTCTATGGAGTGTCATTAGCAAGTCATTAGAATTCTTTCCTACTAAATTTATAAGACATAAGCATTCAATATTTGAGTAAACAAAGAGAAAATAAAGCTATCTATTGGGTTTCACTAAAAAGTCCTTTGGAAGACTTGACTATTGTTGTTAAAAGACATAGGCATTCATTTTATAGAGCCACAAACCACACTAGTAAAATAAAAACATGATAACATGGGATTCGAACCAATGACAGTCTTAATTTGATAGTGCAAACCCAACACCTTACTAACTGTGCTAACCAGACCGTGCATACCAGACACACAATTTATCAGAGATTTAAGTGAATAAGCTACAGTGTCCAAGGTACTAAACATAATATATTCTATGGGGTGTCATAAGCAAGTCATTAGAATACTTTCCTACTAAATTTATGAGACATAAGCATTCAATATTTGAGTAAACAAAGAGAAAATAAAGATATCTATTGGGTTTCACTAAAAAGTCCATTGGAAGACTTGACTATTGTTGTTAAAAGATATAGGCATTCATATTATAGAGCCACAAACCACACTAGTAAAATATAAACATGATAACAAGGGATTCGAACCAATGACAGTCTTACTTTGATAGTGCAAACCCTACACCTTACTAACTGTGCTAACCAGACTGCGCATACCAGACACACAATTTATCAGAGATTTAAGTGAATAAGCTTCAGTGTCCAAGGTACTAAACATAATATATTCTATGTGGTGTCATAAGCAAGTCATTAGAATACTTACCTACTAAATTTATTAGACATAAGCATTCAATATTTAAGTAAACAAAGAGAAAAGAAAGCTATCTATTGGGTTTCACTAAAAAGTCCATTGGAAGACTTGACTATTGTTGTTAAAAGACATAGGCATTCATATTATAGAGCCACAAACCACACTAGTAAAATAAAATCATGATAATATGGGATTCGTACCAATGACAGTCTTAATTTGATAGTGCTAAACCAACACCTTACTAACTGTGCTAACCAGACTGTGCATACCAGACACACAATTTATCAGAGATTTAAGTGAATAAGCTACAGTGTCCAAGGTACTAATCATAATATATTCTATGGGGTGTCATAAGCAAGTCATTAGAATACTTTCCTTCTAAATTTATGAGACATAAGCATTCAATATTTGAGTAAACAAAGAGAAAATAACGCTATCTATTGGGTTTCACTAAAAAGTCCATTGGAAGACTTGACTATTGTTGTTAAAATACATAGGCATTCATATTATAGAGCCACAAACCACACTAGTAAAATAAAAACATGATAATATGGGATTCGAACCAATGACAGTCTTAATTTGATAGTGCGAACCCAACACCTTACTAACTGTGCTAACCAGACTGTGCATACCAGACACACAATTTATCAGAGATTTAAGTGAATAAGCTACAGTGTCCAAGGTACTAAACATAATATATTCTATGGGGTGTCATAAGCAAGTCATTAGAATACTTTCCTACTAAATTTATAAGACATAAGCATTCAATATTTGAGTAAACAAAGAGAAAATAAAGCTATCTATTGGGTTTCACTAAAAAGTCCATTGTAAGACTTGACTATTGTTGTTAAAAGACAGGCATTCATATTATAGAGCCACAAACAACACTAGTAAAATAAAAACATGATAATATGGGATTTGACCAAATGACAGTCTCAATTTGATAGTGCAAACCCAACACCTTACTAACTGTGCTAACAAGACTATGCATACCAAACATACAATTTATAGGAGATTTAAGTGAATAAGCTAGTGTCCAAGGTACTAAACATTATATATTCTATGGAGTGTCATTAGCAAGTCATTAGAATTCTTTCCTACTAAATTTATAAGACATAAGCATTCAATATTTGAGTAAACAAAGAGAAAATAAAGCTATCTATTTGGTTTCACTAAAAAGTCCATTGGAAGACTTGACTATTGTTGTTAAAAGACATAGGCATTCATATTATAGAGCCACAAACCACACTAGTAAAATAAAAACATGATAATATGGGATTCGAACCAATGACAGTCTTAATTTGAGAGTGCAAACCCAACACCTAACTAAATGTGCTGAACAGACTGTGCATACCAGACACACAATTTATCAGAGATTTAAGTGAATAAGCTACAGTGTCCAAGGTACTAAACATAATATATTCTATGGGGTGTCATAAGCAAGTCATTAGAATACTTTCCTACTAAATTTATAAGACATAAGCATTCAATATTTGAGTAAACAAAGAGAAAATAAAGCTATCTATTGGGTTTCACTAAAAAGTCCATTGGAAGACTTGACTATTGTTGTTAAAAGACATAGGCATTCATTTTATAGAGCCACAAACCACACTAGTAAAATAAAAACATGATTACATGGGATTCGAACCAATGACAGTCTTAATTTGATAGTGCAAACCCAACACCTTACTAACTGTGCTAACCAGACCGTGCATACCAGACACACAATTTATCAGAGATTTAAGTGAATAAGCTACAGTGTCCAAGGTACTAAACATAATATATTCTATGGGGTGTCATAAGCAAGTCATTAGAATACTTTCCTACTAAATTTATGAGACATAAGCATTCAATATTTGAGTAAACAAAGAGAAAATAAAGATATCTATTGGGTTTCACTAAAAAGTCCATTGGAAGACTTGACTATTGTTGTTAAAAGACATAGGCATTCATATTATAGAGCCACAAACCACACTAGTAAAATATAAACATGATAACAAGGGATTCGAACCAATGACAGTCTTACTTTGATAGTGCAAACCCTACACCTTACTAACTGTGCTAACCAGACTGCGCATACCAGACACACAATTTATCAGAGATTTAAGTGTATAAGCTTCAGTGTCCAAGGTACTAAACATAATATATTCTATGTGGTGTCATAAGCAAGTCATTAGAATACTTACCTACTAAATTTATTAGACATAAGCATTCAATATTTAAGTAAACAAAGAGAAAAGAAAGCTATCTATTGGGTTTCACTAAAAAGTCCATTGGAAGACTTGACTATTGTTGTTAAAAGGCATAGGCATTCATATTATAGAGCCACAAACCAAACTAGTAAAATAAAATCATGATAATATGGGATTCGTACCGATGACAGTCTTAATTTGATAGTGCTAAACCAACACCTTACTAACTGTGCTAACCAGACTGTGCATACCAGACACACAATTTATCAGAGATTTAAGTGAATAAGCTACAGTGTCCAAGGTACTAATCATAATATATTCTATGGGGTGTCATAAGCAAGTCATTAGAATACTTTCCTTCTAAATTTATAAGACATAAGCATTCAATATTTGAGTAAACAAAGAGAAAATAACGCTATCTATTGGGTTTCACTAAAAAGTCCATTGGAAGACTTGACTATTGTTGTTAAAAGACATAGGCATTCATATTATAGAGCCACAAACCACACTAGTAAAATAAAAACATGATAATATGGGATTCGAACCAATGACAGTCTTAATTTGATAGTGCGAACCCAACACCTTACTAACTGTGCTAACCAGACTGTGCATACCAGACACACAATTTATCAGAGATTTAAGTGAATAAGCTACAGTGTCCAAGGTACTAAACATAATATATTCTATGGGGTGTCATAAGCAAGTCATTAGAATACTTTCCTACTAAATTTATAAGACATAAGCATTCAATATTTGAGTAAACAAAGAGAAAATAAAGCTATCTATTTGGTTTCACTAAAAAGTCAATTGGAAGACTTGACTATTGTTGTTAAAAGACAGGCAATCATATTATAGAGCCACAAACAACACTAGTAAAATAAAAACATGATAATATGGGATTTGAACCAATGACAGTCTTAATTTGATAGTGCAAACCCAACACCTTACTAACTGTGCTAACCAGACTGTGCATACCAGACACACAATGTATCAGAGATTTAAGTGAATAAGCTACAGTGTCCAAGGTACTAAACATAATATATTCTATGGGGTGTCATAAGCAAGTCATTAGAATACTTTCCTACTAAATTTATAAGACATAAGCATTCAATATTTGAGTAAACAAAGAGAAAATAAAGCTATCTATTGGGTTTCACTAAAAAGTCCATTGGAAGACTTGGCTATTGTTGTTAAAAGACATAGGCATTCATATTATAGAGCCACAAACCACACTAGTAAAATAAAAACATGATAATATGGGATTTGAACCAATGACAGTCTTAATTTGAGAGTGCAAACCCAACACCTAACTAAATGTGCTGAACAGACTGTGCATACCAAATCCACAATTTATCAGAGATTTAAGTGAGGAAGCTACAGTGTCCAAGGTACTAAACATAATATATTCTATGGGGTGTCATAAGCAAGTCATTAGAATACTTACCTACTAAATTTATTAGACATAAGCATTCAATATTTAAGTAAACAAAGAGAAAAGAAAGCTATCTATTGGGTTTCACTAAAAAGTCCATTAGAAGACTTGACTATTGTTGTTAAAAGACATAGGCATTCATATTATAGAGCCACAAACCACACTAGTAAAATAAAAACATGATAATATGGGATTCGAACCAATGACAGTCTTAATTTGATAGTGCGAACCCAACACCTTACTAACTGTGCTAACCAGACTGTGCATACCAGACACCCAATTTATCAGAGATTTAAGTGAATAAGCTACAGTGTCCAAGGTACTAAACATAATATATTCTATGGGGTGTCATAAGCAAGTCATTAGAATACTTACCTACTAAATTTATTAGACATAAGCATTCAATATTTAAGTAAACAAAGAGAAAAGAAAGCTATCTATTGGGTTTCACTAAAAAGTCCATTGGAAGACTTGACTATTGTTGTTAAAAGACATAGGCATTCATATTATAGAGCCACAAACCACACTAGTAAAATAAAATCATGATAATATGGGATTCATACCGATGACAGTCTTAATTTGATAGTGCTAAACCAACACCTTACTAACTGTGCTAACCAGACTGTGCATACCAGACACACAATTTATCAGAGATTTAAGTGAATAAGCTACAGTGTCCAAGGTACTAATCATAATATATTCTATGGGGTGTCATAAGCAAGTCATTAGAATACTTTCCTTCTAAATTTATAAGACATAAGCATTCAATATTTGAGTAAACAAAGAGAAAATAACGCTATCTATTGGGTTTCACTAAAAAGTCCATTGGAAGACTTGACTATTGTTGTTAAAAGACATAGGCATTCATTTTATAGAGCCACAAACCACACTAGTAAAATAAAAACATGATAACATGGGACTCGAACCAATGACAGTCTTAATTTGATAGTGCAAACCCAACGCCTTACTAACTGTGCTAACCAGACCGTGCATACCAGACACACAATTTATCAGAGATTTAAGTGAATAAGCTACAGTGTCCAAGGTACTAAACATAATATATTCTATGGGGTGTCATAAGCAAGTCATTAGAATACTTTCCTACTAAATTTATGAGACATAAGCATTCAATATTTGAGTAAACAAAGAGAAAATAAAGCTATCTATTGGGTTTCACTAAAAAGTCCATTGTA
Source organism: Pseudophryne corroboree (assembly GCF_028390025.1). Lineage (NCBI taxonomy): Eukaryota > Metazoa > Chordata > Amphibia > Anura > Myobatrachidae > Pseudophryne > Pseudophryne corroboree. Next base: position 10,539 of record NW_026968729.1, read on the forward strand.
AGACTTGACTATTGTTGTTAAAAGACAGGCATTCATATTATAGAGCCACAAACAACACTAGTAAAATAAAAACATGATAATATGGGATTTGACCAAATGACAGTCTCAATTTGATAGTGCAAACCCAACACCTTACTAACTGTGCTAACAAGACTATGCACACCAAACATACAATTTATAGGAGATTTAAGTGAATAAGCTAGTGTCCAAGGTACTAAACATTATATATTCTATGGAGTGTCATTAGCAAGTCATTAGAATTCTTTCCTACTAAATTTATAAGACATAAGCATTCAATATTTGAGTAAACAAAGAGAAAATAAAGCTATCTATTTGGTTTCACTAAAAAGTCCATTGGAAGACTTGACTATTGTTGTTAAAAGACATAGGCATTCATATTATAGAGCCACAAACCACACTAGTAAAATAAAAACATGAGAATATGGGATTCGAACCAATGACAGTCTTAATTTGATAGTGCAAACCCAACACCTTACTAACAGTGCTAACCAGACTGTGCATACCAGACATACAATTTATCAGAGATTTAAGTGAATAAACCACAGTGTCCAAGGTACTAAACATAATATATTCTATGGGGTGTCATAAGCAAGTCATTAGAATACTTTCCTACTAAATTTATAAGACATAAGCATTCAATATTTGAGTAAACAAAGAGAAAATAAAGCTATCTATTGGGTTTCACTAAAACGTCTATTGGAAGACTTGACTATTGTTGTTAAAAGACAAAGCCATTCATATTATAGAGCAACAAACCACACTAGTAAAATAAAAACATGATAACAAGGGATTCTAACCAATGACAGTCATAATTTGATAGTGCAACCCTACACCTTACTAACTGTGCCTACAAGACTGTGCATACCAGACATACAATTTATAGGAGATTTAAGTGAATAAGCTTCAGTGTCCAAGGTACTAAACATAATATATTCTATGGGGTGTCATAAGCAAGTCATTAGAATACTTACCTACTAAATTTATAAGACATAAGCATTCAATATTTGAGTAAACAAAGAGAAAATAAAGCTATCTATTGGGTTTCACTAAAAAGTCCATTGGAAGACTTGACTATTGTTGTTAAAAGACATAGGCATTCATATTATAGAGCCACAAACAACACTAGTAAAATAAAAACATGATAATATGAGATTCGAACCAATGACAGTCTTAATTTGATAGTGCAAACCCAACACCTTACTAACTGTGCTAACCAGACTGTGCATACCAGACACACAATTTATCAGAGATTTAAGTGAATAAGCTACAGTGTCGAAGGTACTAAACATAATATATTCTATGGGGTGTCATAAGCAAGTCATTAGAATACTTTCCTACTAAATTTATAAGACATAAGCATTCAATATTTGAGTAAACAAAGAGAAAATAAAGCTATCTATTGGGTTTCAGTAAAAAGTCCATTGGAAGACTTGACTATTGTTGTTAAAAGACATAGGCATTCATTTTATAGAGCCACAAACCACACTAGTAAAATAAAAACATGATAACATGGGATTCGAACCAATGACAGTCTTAATTTGATAGTGCAAACCCAACGCCTTACTAACTGTGCTAACCAGACCGTACATACCAGACGCACAATTTATCAGAGATTTAAGTGAATAAGCTACAGTGTCCAAGGTACTAAACATAATATATTCTATGGGGTGTCATAAGCAAGTCATTAGAATACTTTCCTACTAAATTTATAAGACATAAGCATTCAATATTTGAGTAAACAAAGAGAAAATAAAGCTATCTATTGGGTTTCACTAAAAAGTCCATTGGAAGACTTGACTATTGTTGTTAAAAGACATAGGCATTCATATTATAGAGCCACAAACCACACTAGTAAAATAAAAACATGATAATATGGGATTCGAACCAATGACAGTCTTAATTTGAGAGTGCAAACCCAACACCTAACTAAATGTGCTGAACAGACTGTGCATATCAGACACACAATTTATCAGAGATTTAAGTGAATAAGCTACAGTGTCCAAGGTACTAAACATAATATATTCTATGGGGTGTCATAAGCAAGTCATTAGAATACTTTCCTACTAAATTTATAAGACATAAGCATTCAATATTTGAGTAAACAAAGAGAAAATAAAGCTATCTATTGGGTTTCACTAAAAAGTCCATTGGAAGACTTGACTATTGTTGTTAAAAGACATAGGCATTCATTTTATAGAGCCACAAACCACACTAGTAAAATAAAAACATGATAACATGGGATTCGAACCAATGACAGTCTTAATTTGATAGTGCAAACCCAACACCTTACTAACTGTGCTAACCAGACCGTGCATACCAGACACACAATTTATCAGAGATTTAAGTGAATAAGCTACAGTGTCCAAGGTACTAAACATAATATATTCTATGGGGTGTCATAAGCAAGTCATTAGAATACTTTCCTACTAAATTTATGAGACATAAGCATTCAATATTTGAGTAAACAAAGAGAAAATAAAGATATCTATTGGGTTTCACTAAAAAGTCCATTGGAAGACTTGACTATTGTTGTTAAAAGACATAGGCATTCATATTATAGAGCCACAAACCACACTAGTAAAATATAAACATGATAACAAGGGATTCGAACCAATGACAGTCTTACTTTGATAGTGCAAACCCAACACCTTACTAACTGTGCTAACCAGACCGTGCATACCAGACACACAATTTATCAGAGATTTAAGTGAATAAGCTACAGTGTCCAAGGTACTAAACATAATATATTCTATGGGGTGTCATAAGCAAGTCATTAGAATACTTTCCTACTAAATTTATAAGACATAAGCATTCAATATTTGAGTAAACAAAGAGAAAATAAAGCTATCTATTGGGTTTCACTAAAAAGTCCATTGTAAGACTTGACTATTGTTGTTAAAAGACAGGCATTCATATTATAGAGCCACAAACAACACTAGTAAAATAAAAACATGATAATATGGGATTTGACCAAATGACAGTCTCAATTTGATAGTGCAAACCCAACACCTTACTAACTGTGCTAACAAGACTATGCACACCAAACATACAATTTATAGGAGATTTAAGTGAATAAGCTAGTGTCCAAGGTACTAAACATTATATATTCTATGGAGTGTCATTAGCAAGTCATTAGAATTCTTTCCTACTAAATTTATAAGACATAAGCATTCAATATTTGAGTAAACAAAGAGAAAATAAAGCTATCTATTTGGTTTCACTAAAAAGTCCATTGGAAGACTTGACTATTGTTGTTAAAAGACATAGGCATTCATATTATAGAGCCACAAACCACACTAGTAAAATAAAAACATGAGAAGATGGGATTCGAACCAATGACAGTCTTAATTTGATAGTGCAAACCCAACACCTTACTAACAGTGCTAACCAGACTGTGCATACCAGACACACAATTTATCAGAGATTTAAGTGAATAAACCACAGTGTCCAAGGTACTAAACATAATATATTCTATGGGGTGTCATAAGCAAGTCATTAGAATACTTTCCTACTAAATTTATAAGACATAAGCATTCAATATTTGAGTAAACAAAGAGAAAATAAAGCTATCTATTGGGTTTCACTAAAACGTCTATTGGAAGACTTGACTATTGTTGTTAAAAGACAAAGCCATTCATATTATAGAGCCACAAACCACACTAGTAAAATAAAAACATGATAACAAGGGATTCTAACCAATGACAGTCATAATTTGATAGTGCAACCCTACACCTTACTAACTGTGCCTACAAGACTGTGCATACCAGACATACAATTTATAGGAGATTTAAGTGAATAAGCTTCAGTGTCCAAGGTACTAAACATAATATATTCTATGGGGTGTCATAAGCAAGTCATTAGAATACTTACCTACTAAATTTATAAGACATAAGCATTCAATATTTGAGTAAACAAAGAGAAAATAAAGCTATCTATTGGGTTTCACTAAAAAGTCCATTGGAAGACTTGACTATTGTTGTTAAAAGACATAGGCATTCATATTATAGAGCCACAAACAACACTAGTAAAATAAAAACATGATAATATGAGATTCGAACCAATGACAGTCTTAATTTGATAGTGCAAACCCAACACCTTACTAACTGTGCTAACCAGACTGTGCATACCAGACACACAATTTATCAGAGATTTAAGTGAATAAGCTACAGTGTCGAAGGTACTAAACATAATATATTCTATGGGGTGTCATAAGCAAGTCATTAGAATACTTTCCTACTAAATTTATAAGACATAAGCATTCAATATTTGAGTAAACAAAGAGAAAATAAAGCTATCTATTGGGTTTCAGTAAAAAGTCCATTGGAAGACTTGACTATTGTTGTTAAAAGACATAGGCATTCATTTTATAGAGCCACAAACCACACTAGTAAAATAAAAACATGATAATATGGGATTCGAACCAATGACAGTCTTAATTTGAGAGTGCAAACCCAACACCTAACTAAATGTGCTGAACAGACTGTGCATATCAGACACACAATTTATCAGAGATTTAAGTGAATAAGCTACAGTGTCCAAGGTACTAAACATAATATATTCTATGGGGTGTCATAAGCAAGTCATTAGAATACTTTCCTACTAAATTTATAAGACATAAGCATTCAATATTTGAGTAAACAAAGAGAAAATAAAGCTATCTATTGGGTTTCACTAAAAAGTCCATTGGAAGACTTGACTATTGTTGTTAAAAGACATAGGCATTCATTTTATAGAGCCACAAACCACACTAGTAAAATAAAAACATGATAACATGGGATTCGAACCAATGACAGTCTTAATTTGATAGTGCAAACCCAACACCTTACTAACTGTGCTAACCAGACCGTGCATACCAGACACACAATTTATCAGAGATTTAAGTGAATAAGCTACAGTGTCCAAGGTACTAAACATAATATATTCTATGGGGTGTCATAAGCAAGTCATTAGAATACTTTCCTACTAAATTTATGAGACATAAGCATTCAATATTTGAGTAAACAAAGAGAAAATAAAGATATCTATTGGGTTTCACTAAAAAGTCCATTGGAAGACTTGACTATTGTTGTTAAAAGACATAGGCATTCATATTATAGAGCCACAAACCACACTAGTAAAATATAAACATGATAACAAGGGATTCGAACCAATGACAGTCTTACTTTGATAGTGCAAACCCAACACCTTACTAACTGTGCTAACCAGACCGTGCATACCAGACACACAATTTATCAGAGATTTAAGTGAATAAGCTACAGTGTCCAAGGTACTAAACATAATATATTCTATGGGGTGTCATAAGCAAGTCATTAGAATACTTTCCTACTAAATTTATAAGACATAAGCATTCAATATTTGAGTAAACAAAGAGAAAATAAAGCTATCTATTGGGTTTCACTAAAAAGTCCATTGTAAGACTTGACTATTGTTGTTAAAAGACAGGCATTCATATTATAGAGCCACAAACAACACTAGTAAAATAAAAACATGATAATATGGGATTTGACCAAATGACAGTCTCAATTTGATAGTGCAAACCCAACACCTTACTAACTGTGCTAACAAGACTATGCACACCAAACATACAATTTATAGGAGATTTAAGTGAATAAGCTAGTGTCCAAGGTACTAAACATTATATATTCTATGGAGTGTCATTAGCAAGTCATTAGAATTCTTTCCTACTAAATTTATAAGACATAAGCATTCAATATTTGAGTAAACAAAGAGAAAATAAAGCTATCTATTTGGTTTCACTAAAAAGTCCATTGGAAGACTTGACTATTGTTGTTAAAAGACATAGGCATTCATATTATAGAGCCACAAACCACACTAGTAAAATAAAAACATGAGAAGATGGGATTCGAACCAATGACAGTCTTAATTTGATAGTGCAAACCCAACACCTTACTAACAGTGCTAACCAGACTGTGCATACCAGACACCCAATTTATCAGAGATTTAAGTGAATAAACCACAGTGTCCAAGGTACTAAACATAATATATTCTATGGGGTGTCATAAGCAAGTCATTAGAATACTTTCCTACTAAATTTATAAGACATAAGCATTCAATATTTGAGTAAACAAAGAGAAAATAAAGCTATCTATTGGGTTTCACTAAAACGTCTATTGGAAGACTTGACTATTGTTGTTAAAAGACAAAGCCATTCATATTATAGAGCCACAAACCACACTAGTAAAATAAAAACATGATAACAAGGGATTCTAACCAATGACAGTCATAATTTGATAGTGCAACCCTACACCTTACTAACTGTGCCTACAAGACTGTGCATACCAGACATACAATTTATAGGAGATTTAAGTGAATAAGCTTCAGTGTCCAAGGTACTAAACATAATATATTCTATGGGGTGTCATAAGCAAGTCATTAGAATACTTACCTACTAAATTTATAAGACATAAGCATTCAATATTTGAGTAAACAAAGAGAAAATAAAGCTATCTATTGGGTTTCACTAAAAAGTCCATTGGAAGACTTGACTATTGTTGTTAAAAGACATAGGCATTCATATTATAGAGCCACAAACAACACTAGTAAAATAAAAACATGATAATATGAGATTCGAACCAATGACAGTCTTAATTTGATAGTGCAAACCCAACACCTTACTAACTGTGCTAACCAGACTGTGCATACCAGACACACAATTTATCAGAGATTTAAGTGAATAAGCTACAGTGTCGAAGGTACTAAACATAATATATTCTATGGGGTGTCATAAGCAAGTCATTAGAATACTTTCCTACTAAATTTATAAGACATAAGCATTCAATATTTGAGTAAACAAAGAGAAAATAAAGCTATCTATTGGGTTTCAGTAAAAAGTCCATTGGAAGACTTGACTATTGTTGTTAAAAGACATAGGCATTCATTTTATAGAGCCACAAACCACACTAGTAAAATAAAAACATGATAACATGGGATTCGAACCAATGACAGTCTTAATTTGATAGTGCAAACCCAACGCCTTACTAACTGTGCTAACCAGACCGTGCATACCAGACGCACAATTTATCAGAGATTTAAGTGAATAAGCTACAGTGTCCAAGGTACTAAACATAATATATTCTATGGGGTGTCATAAGCAAGTCATTAGAATACTTTCCTACTAAATTTATAAGACATAAGCATTCAATATTTGAGTAAACAAAGAGAAAATAAAGCTATCTATTGGGTTTCACTAAAAAGTCCATTGGAAGACTTGACTATTGTTGTTAAAAGACATAGGCATTCATATTATAGAGCCACAAACCACACTAGTAAAATAAAAACATGATAATATGGGATTCGAACCAATGACAGTCTTAATTTGAGAGTGCAAACCCAACACCTAACTAAATGTGCTGAACAGACTGTGCATATCAGACACACAATTTATCAGATATTTAAGTGAATAAGCTACAGTGTCCAAGGTACTAAACATAATATATTCTATGGGGTGTCATAAGCAAGTCATTAGAATACTTTCCTACTAAATTTATAAGACATAAGCATTCAATATTTGAGTAAACAAAGAGAAAATAAAGCTATCTATTGGGTTTCACTAAAAAGTCCATTGGAAGACTTGACTATTGTTGTTAAAAGACATAGGCATTCATTTTATAGAGCCACAAACCACACTAGTAAAATAAAAACATGATAACATGGGATTCGAACCAATGACAGTCTTAATTTGATAGTGCAAACCCAAAACCTTACTAACTGTGCTAACCAGACCGTGCATACCAGACACACAATTTATCAGAGATTTAAGTGAATAAGCTACAGTGTCCAAGGTACTAAACATAATATATTCTATGGGGTGTCATAAGCAAGTCATTAGAATACTTTCCTACTAAATTTATGAGACATAAGCATTCAATATTTGAGTAAACATAGAGAAAATAAAGATATCTATTGGGTTTCACTAAAAAGTCCATTGGAAGACTTGACTATTGTTGTTAAAAGACATAGGCATTCATATTATAGAGCCACAAACCACACTAGTAAAATATAAACTTGATAACAAGGGATTCGAACCAATGACAGTCTTACTTTGATAGTGCAAACCCTACACCTTACTAACTGTGCTAACCAGACTGCGCATACCAGACACACAATTTATCAGAGATTTAAGTGTATAAGCTTCAGTGTCCAAGGTACTAAACATAATATATTCTATGTGGTGTCATAAGCAAGTCATTAGAATACTTACCTACTAAATTTATTAGACATAAGCATTCAATATTTAAGTAAACAAAGAGAAAAGAAAGCTATCTATTGGGTTTCACTAAAAAGTCCATTGGAAGACTTGACTATTGTTGTTAAAAGGCATAGGCATTCATATTATAGAGCCACAAACCACACTAGTAAAATAAAATCATGATAATATGGGATTCGTACCGATGACAGTCTTAATTTGATAGTGCTAAACCAACACCTTACTGACTGTGCTAACCAGACTGTGCATACTAGACACACAATTTATCAGAGATTTAAGTGAATAAGCTACAGTGTCCAAGGTACTAATCATAATATATTCTATGGGGTGTCATAAGCAAGTCATTAGAATACTTTCCTTCTAAATTTATAAGACATAAGCATTCAATATTTGAGTAAACAAAGAGAAAATAACGCTATCTATTGGGTTTCACTAAAAAGTCCATTGGAAGACTTGACTATTGTTGTTAAAAGACATAGGCATTCATATTATAGAGCCACAAACCACACTAGTAAAATAAAAACATGATAATATGGGATTCGAACCAATGACAGTCTTAATTTGATAGTGCAAACCCAACACCTTACTAACTGTGCTAACCAAACTGTGCATACCAGACACACAATGTATCAGAGATTTAAGTGAATAAGCTACAGTGTCCAAGGTACTAAACATAATATATTCTATGGGGTGTCATAAGCAAGTCATTAGAATACTTTCCTACTAAATTTATAAGACATAAGCATTCAATATTTGAGTAAACAAAGAGAAAATAAAGCTATCTATTGGGTTTCACTAAAAAGTCCATTGGAAGACTTGACTATTGTTGTTAAAAGACATAGGCATTCATATTATAGAGCCACAAACCACACTAGTAAAATAAAAACATGATAATATGGGATTCGAACCAATGACAGTCTTAATTTGAGAGTGCAAACCCAACACCTAACTAAATGTGCTGAACAGACTGTGCATACCAAATCCACAATTTATCAGAGATTTAAGTGAGGAAGCTACAGTGTCCAAGGTACTAAACATAATATATTCTATGGGGTGTCATAAGCAAGTCATTAGAATACTTTCCTACTAAATTTATAAGACATAAGCATTCAATATTTGAGTAAACAAAGAGAAAATAAAGCTATCTATTGGGTTTCACTAAAAAGTCCATTGGAAGACTTGACTATTGTTGTTAAAAGACATAGGCATTCATATTATAGAGCCACAAACCACACTAGTAAAATATAAACATGATAACAAGGGATTCGAACCAATGACAGTCTTACTTTGATAGTGCAAACCCTACACCTTACTAACTGTGCTAACCAGACTGTGCATACCAGACACACAATTTATCAGAGATTTAAGTGAATAAGCTTCAGTGTCCAAGGTACTAAACATAATATATTCTATGTGGTGTCATAAGCAAGTCATTAGAATACTTACCTACTAAATTTATTAGACATAAGCATTCAATATTTAAGTAAACAAAGAGAAAAGAAAGCTATCTATTGGGTTTCACTAAAAAGTCCATTAGAAGACTTGACTATTGTTGTTAAAAGACATAGGCATTCATATTATAGAGCCACAAACCACACTAGTAAAATAAAAACATGATAATATGGAATTCGAACCAATGACAGTCTTAATTTGATAGTGCGAACCCAACACCTTACTAACTGTGCTAACCAGACTGTGCATACCAGACACACAATTTATCAGAGATTTAAGTGAATAAGCTACAGTGTCCAAGGTACTAAACATAATATATTCTATGGGGTGTCATAAGCAAGTCATTAGAATACTTACCTACTAAATTTATTAGACATAAGCATTCAATATTTAAGTAAACAAAGAGAAAAGAAAGCTATCTATTGGGTTTCACTAAAAAGTCCATTGGAAGACTTGACTATTGTTGTTAAAAGACATAGGCATTCATATTATAGAGCCACAAACCACACTAGTAAAATAAAATCATGATAATATGGGATTCATACCGATGACAGTCTTAATTTGATAGTGCTAATCCAACACCTTACTAACTGTGCTAACCAGACTGTGCATACCAGACACACAATTTATCAGAGATTTAAGTGAATAAGCTACAGTGTCCAAGGTACTAATCATAATATATTCTATGGGGTGTCATAAGCAAGTCATTAGAATACTTTCCTTCTAAATTTATAAGACATAAGCATTCAATATTTGAGTAAACAAAGAGAAAATAACGCTATCTATTGGGTTTCACTAAAAAGTCCATTGGAAGACTTGACTATTGTTGTTAAAAGACATAGGCATTAATTTTATAGAGCCACAAACCACACTAGTAAAATAAAAACATGATAACATGGGATTCGAACCAATGACAGTCTTAATTTGATAGTGCAAACCCAACGCCTTACTAACTGTGCTAACCAGACCGTGCATACCAGACACACAATTTATCAGAGATTTAAGTGAATAAGCTACAGTGTCCAAGGTACTAAACATAATATATTCTATGGGGTGTCATAAGCAAGTCATTAGAATATTTTCCTACTAAATTTATAAGACATAAGCATTCAATATTTGAGTAAACAAAGAGAAAATAAAGCTATCTATTGGGTTTCACTAAAAAGTCCATTGTAAGACTTGACTATTGTTGTTAAAAGACAGGCATTCATATTATAGAGCCACAAACAACACTAGTAAAATAAAAACATGATAATATGGGATTTGACCAAATGACAGTCTCAATTTGATAGTGCAAACCCAACACCTTACTAACTGTGCTAACAAGACTATGCACACCAAACATACAATTTATAGGAGATTTAAGTGAATAAGCTAGTGTCCAAGGTACTAAACATTATATATTCTATGGAGTGTCATTAGCAAGTCATTAGAATTCTTTCCTACTAAATTTATAAGACATAAGCATTCAATATTTGAGTAAACAAAGAGAAAATAAAGCTATCTATTTGGTTTCACTAAAAAGTCCATTGGAAGACTTGACTATTGTTGTTAAAAGACATAGGCATTCATATTATAGAGCCACAAACCACACTAGTAAAATAAATACATGAGAATATGGGATTCGAACCAATGACAGTCTTAATTTGATAGTGCAAACCCAACACCTTACTAACAGTGCTAACCAGACTGTGCATACCAGACATGCAATTTATCAGAGATTTAAGTGAATAAACCACAGTGTCCAAGGTACTAAACATAATATATTCTATGGGGTGTCATAAGCAAGTCATTAGAATACTTTCCTACTAAATTTATAAGACATAAGCATTCAATATTTGAGTAAACAAAGAGAAAATAAAGCTATCTATTGGGTTTCACTAAAACGTCTATTGGAAGACTTGACTATTGTTGTTAAAAGACAAAGCCATTCATATTATAGAGCAACAAACCACACTAGTAAAATAAAAACATGATAACAAGGGATTCTAACCAATGACAGTCATAATTTGATAGTGCAACCCTACACCTTACTAACTGTGCCTACAAGACTATGCATACCAGACATACAATTTATAGGAGATTTAAGTGAATAAGCTTCAGTGTCCAAGGTACTAAACATAATATATTCTATGGGGTGTCATAAGCAAGTCATTAGAATACTTACCTACTAAATTTATAAGACATAAGCATTCAATATTTGAGTAAACAAAGAGAAAATAAAGCTATCTATTGGGTTTCACTAAAAAGTCCATTGGAAGACTTGACTATTGTTGTTAAAAGACATAGGCATTCATATTATAGAGCCACAAACAACACTAGTAAAATAAAAACATGATAATATGAGATTCGAACCAATGACAGTCTTAATTTGATAGTGCAAACCCAACACCTTACTAACTGTGCTAACCAGACTGTGCATACCAGACACACAATTTATCAGAGATTTAAGTGAATAAGCTACAGTGTCGAAGGTACTAAACATAATATATTCTATGGGGTGTCATAAGCAAGTCATTAGAATACTTTCCTACTAAATTTATAAGACATAAGCATTCAATATTTGAGTAAACAAAGAGAAAATAAAGCTATCTATTGGGTTTCAGTAAAAAGTCCATTGGAAGACTTGACTATTGTTGTTAAAAGACATAGGCATTCATTTTATAGAGCCACAAACCACACTAGTAAAATAAAAACATGATAACATGGGATTCGAACCAATGACAGTCTTAATTTGATAGTTCAAACCCAACACCTTACTGACTGTGCTAACCAGACCGTGCATACAAAATGCACAATTTATCAGAGATTTAAGTGAATAAGCTACAGTGTCCAAGGTACTAAACATAATATATTCTATGGGGTGTCATAAGCAAGTCATTAGAATACTTTCCTACTAAATTTATAAGACATAAGCATTCAATATTTGAGTAAACAAAGAGAAAATAAAGCTATCTATTGGGTTTCACTAAAAAGTCCATTGGAAGACTTGACTATTGTTGTTAAAAGACATAGGCATTCATATTATAGAGCCACAAACCACACTAGTAAAATAAAAACATGATAATATGGGATTCGAACCAATGACAGTCTTAATTTGAGAGTGCAAACCCAACACCTAACTAAAAGTGCTGAACAGACTGTGCATACCAGACACACAATTTATCAGAGATTTAAGTGAATAAGCTTCAGTGTCCAAGGTACTAAACATAATATATTCTATGGGGTGTCATAAGCAAGTCATTAGAATACTTTCCTACTAAATTTATAAGACATAAGCATTCAATATTTGAGTAAACAAAGAGAAAATAAAGCTATCTATTGGGTTTCACTAAAAAGTCCATTGGAAGACTTGACTATTGTTGTTAAAAGACATAGGCATTCATTTTATAGAGCCACAAACCACACTAGTAAAATAAAAACATGATAACATGGGATTCAAACCAATGACAGTCTTAATTTGATAGTGCAAACCCAACACCTTACTAACTGTGCTAACCAGACCGTGCATACCAGACACACAATTTATCAGAGATTTAAGTGAATAAGCTACAGTGTCCAAGGTACTAAACATAATATATTCTATGGGGTGTCATAAGCAAGTCATTAGAATACTTTCCTACTAAATTTATGAGACATAAGCATTTAATATTTGAGTAAACAAAGAGAAAATAAAGATATCTATTGGGTTTCACTAAAAAGTCCATTGGAAGACTTGACTATTGTTGTTAAAAGACATAGGCATTCATATTATAGAGCCACAAACCACACTAGTAAAATATAAACATGATAACAAGGGATTCGAACCAATGACAGTCTTACTTTGATAGTGCAAACCCTACACCTTACTAACTGTGCTAACCAGACTGCGCATACCAGACACACAATTTATCAGAGATTTAAGTGAATAAGCTTCAGTGTCCAAGGTACTAAACATAATATATTCTATGTGGTGTCATAAGCAAGTCATTAGAATACTTACCTACTAAATTTATTAGACATAAGCATTCAATATTTAAGTAAACAAAGAGAAAAGAAAGCTATCTATTGGGTTTCACTAAAAAGTCCATTGGAAGACTTGACTATTGTTGTTAAAAGACATAGGCATTCATATTATAGAGCCACAAACCACACTAGTAAAATAAAATCATGATAATATGGGATTCGTACCGATGACAGTCTTAATTTGATAGTGCTAAACCAACACCTTACTAACTGTGCTAACCAGACTGTGCATACCAGACACACAATTTATCAGAGATTTAAGTGAATAAGGTACAGTGTCCAAGGTACTAATCATAATATATTCTATGGGGTGTCATAAGCAAGTCATTAGAATACTTTCCTTCTAAATTTATAAGACATAAGCATTCAATATTTGAGTAAACAAAGAGAAAATAACGCTATCTATTGGGTTTCACTAAAAAGTCCATTGGAAGACTTGACTATTGTTGTTAAAAGACAGGCAAACATATTATAGAGCCACAAACAACACTAGTAAAATAAAAACATGATAATATGGGATTTGAACCAATGACAGTCTTAATTTGATAGTGCAAACCCAACACCTTACTAACTGTGCTAACCAGACTGTGCATACCAGACACACACAATTTATCAGAGATTTAAGTGAATAAGCTACAGTGTCCAAGGTACTAAACATAATATATTCTATGGGGTGTCATAAGCAAGTCATTAGAATACTTTCCTACTAAATTTACAAGACATAAGCATTCAATATTTGAGTAAACAAAGAGAAAATAAAGCTATCTATTGGGTTTCACTAAAAAGTCCATTGGAAGACTTGACTATTGTTGTTAAAAGACATAGGCATTCATTTTATAGAGCCACAAACCACACTAGTAAAATAAAAACATGATAACATGGGATTCGAACCAATGACAGTCTTAATTTGATAGTAAAAACCCAACGCCTTACTAACTGTGCTAACCAGACCGTGCATACCAAACACACAATTTATCAGAGATTTAAGTGAATAAGCTACAGTGTCCAAGGTACTAAACATAATATATTCTATGGGGTGTCATAAGCAAGTCATTAGAATACTTTCCTACTAAATTTATAAGACATAAGCATTCAATATTTGAGTAAACAAAGAGAAAATAAAGCTATCTATTGGGTTTCACTAAAAAGTCCATTGTAAGACTTGACTATTGTTGTTAAAAGACAGGCATTCATATTATAGAGCCACAAACAACACTAGTAAAATAAAAACATGATAATATGGGATTTGACCAAATGACAGTCTTAATTTGATAGTGCAAACCCAACACCTTACTAACTGTGCTAACAAGACTATGCATACCAAACATACAATTTATAGGAGATTTAAGTGAATAAGCTAGTGTCCAAGGTACTAAACATTATATATTCTATGGAGTGTCATTAGCAAGTCATTAGAATTCTTTCCTACTAAATTTATAAGACATAAGCATTCAATATTTGAGTAAACAAAGAGAAAATAAAGCTATCTATTTGGTTTCACTAAAAAGTCCATTGGAAGACTTGACTATTGTTGTTAAAAGACATAGTAATTCATATTATAGAGCCACAAACCACACTAGTAAAATAAAAACATGATAACATGGGATTCGAACCAATGACAGTCTTAATTTGATAGTGCAAACCCAACACCTTACTAACAGTGCTAACCAGACTGTGCATACCAAACATACAATTTATCAGAGATTTAAGTGAATAAACCACAGTGTCCAAGGTACTAAACATAATATATTCTATGGGGTGTCATAAGCAAGTCATTAGAATACTTTCCTACTAAATTTATAAGACATAAGCATTCAATATTTGAGTAAACAAAGAGAAAATAAAGCTATCTATTGGGTTTCACTAAAAAGTCTATTGGAAGACTTGACTATTGTTGTTAAAAGACAAAGCCATTCATATTATAGAGCCACAAACCACACTAGTAAAATAAAAACATGATAACAAGGGATTCTAACCAATGACAGTCATAATTTGATAGTGCAACCCTACACCTTACTAACTGTGCCTACAAGACTGTGCATACCAGACATACAATTTATAGGAGATTTAAGTGAATAAGCTTCAGTGTCCAAGGTACTAAACATAATATATTCTATGGGGTGTCATAAGCAAGTCATTAGAATACTTACCTACTAAATTTATAAGACATAAGCATTCAATATTTGAGTAAACAACGAGAAAATAAAGCTATCTATTGGGTTTCACTAAAAAGTCCATTGGAAGACTTGACTATTGTTGTTAAAAGACATAGGCATTCATATTATAGAGCCACAAACCACACTAGTAAAATAAAAACATGATAATATGGGATTCAAACCAATGACAGTCTTAATTTGATAGTGCAAACCCACCACCTAACTAACTGGGCTAACCAGACTGTGCATACAAGACACACAATTTATCAGAGATTTAAGTGAATAAGCTACAGTGTGCAAGGTACTAAACATAATATATTCTATGGGGTGTCATAAGCAAGTCATTAGAATACTTTCCTACTAAATTTATAAGACATAAGCATTCAATATTTGAGTAAACAAAGAGAAAATAAAGCTATCTATTGGGTTTCACTAAAAAGTCCATTGGAAGACTTGACTATTGTTGTTAAAAGACATAGGCATTCATTTTATAGAGCCACAAACCACACTAGTAAAATAAAAACATGATAACATGGGATTCGAACCAATGACAGTCTTAATTTGATAGTGCAAACCCAACGCCTTACTAACTGTGCTAACCAGACCGTGCATACCTGACACACAATTTATCAGAGATTTAAGTGAATAAGCTACAGTGTCCAAGGTACTAAACATAATATATTCTATGGGGTGTCATAAGCAAGTCATTAGAATACTTTCCTACTAAATTTATAAGACATAAGCATTCAATATTTGAGTAAACAAAGAGAAAATAAAGCTATCTATTGGGTTTCACTAAAAAGTCCATTGGAAGACTTGACTATTGTTGTTAAAAGACATAGGCATTCATATTATAGAGCCACAAACCACACTAGTAAAATAAAAACTTGATAATATGGGATTCAAACCAATGACAGTCTTAATTTGAGAGTGCAAACCCAACACCTAACTAAATGTGCTGAACAGACTGTGCATACCAGACACACAATTTATCAGAGATTTAAGTGAATAAGTTACAGTGTCCAAGGTACTAAACATAATATATTCTATGGGGTGTCATAAGCAAGTCATTAGAATACTTTCCTACTAAATTTATAAGACATAAGCATTCAATATTTGAGTAAACAAAGAGAAAATAAAGCTATCTATTGGGTTTCACTAAAAAGTCCATTGGAAGACTTGACTATTGTTGTTAAAAGACATAGGCATTCATTTTATAGAGCCACAAACCACACTAGTAAAATAAAAACATGATAACATGGGATTCGAACCAATGACAGTCTTAATTTGATAGTGCAAACCCAACACCTTACTAACTGTGCTAACCAGACCGTGCATACCAGACACACAATTTATCAGATATTTAAGTGAATAGGCTACAGTGTCCAAGGTACTAAACATAATATATTCTATGGGGTGTCATAAGCAAGTCATTAGAATACTTTCCTACTAAATTTATGAGACATAAGCATTCAATATTTGAGTAAACAAAGAGAAAATAAAGATATCTATTGGGTTTCACTAAAAAGTCCATTGGAAGACTTGACTATTGTTGTTAAAAGACATAGGCATTCATATTATAGAGCCACAAACCACACTAGTAAAATAAAAACATGATAACAAGGGATTCTAACCAATGACAGTCATAATTTGATAGTGCAACCCTACACCTTACTAACTGTGCCTACAAGACTGTGCATACCAGACATACAATTTATAGGAGATTTAAGTGAATAAGCTTCAGTGTCCAAGGTACTAAACATAATATATTCTATGGGGTGTCATAAGCAAGTCATTAGAATACTTACCTACTAAATTTATAAGACATAAGCATTAAATATTTGAGTAAACAAAGAGAAAATAAAGCTATCTATTGGGTTTCACTAAAAAGTCCATTGGAAGACTTGACTATTGTTGTTAAAAGACATAGGCATTCATATTATAGAGCCACAAACCACACTAGTAAAATAAAAACATGATAATATGAGATTCGAACTAATGACAGTCTTAATTTAATAGTGCAAACCCAACACCTTACTAACTGTGCTAACCAGACCGTGCATACCAGGCACACAATTTATCAGAGATTTAAGTGAATAAGCTACAGTGTCGAAGGTACTAAACATAATATATTCTATGGGGTGTCATAAGCAAGTCATTAGAATACTTTCCTACTAAATTTATAAGACATAAGCATTCAATATTTGAGTAAACAAATAGAAAATAAAGCTATCTATTGGGTTTCACTAAAAAGTCCATTGGAAGACTTGACTATTGTTGTTAAAAGACATAGGCATTCATATTATAGAGCCACAAACCACACTAGTAAAATAAAAACATGATAATATGGGATTTGAACCAATGACAGTCTTAATTTGAGAGTGCAAACCCAACACCTAACTAAATGTGCTGAACAGACTGTGCATACCAGACACACAATTTATCAGAGATTTAAGTGAATAAGCTACAGTGTCCAAGGTACTAAACATAATATATTCTATGGGGTGTCATAAGCAAGTCATTAGAATACTTTCCTACTAAATTTATAAGACATAAGCATTCAATATTTGAGTAAACAAAGAGAAAATAAAGCTATCTATTGGGTTTCACTAAAAAGTCCATTGGAAGACTTGACTATTGTTGTTAAAAGACATAGGCATTCATTTTATAGAGCCACAAATCAAACTAGTAAAATAAAAACATGATAACATGGGATTCGAACCAATGACAGTCTTAATTTGATAGTGCAAACCCAACACCTTACTAACTGTGCTAACCAGACCGTGCATACCAGACACACAATTTATCAGAGATTTAAGTGAATAAGCTACAGTGTCCAAGGTACTAAACATAATATATTCTATGGGGTGTCATAAGCAAGTCATTAGAGTACTTTCCTACTAAATTTATGAGACATAAGCAATCAATATTTGAGTAAATAAAGAGAAAATAAAGATATCTATTGGGTTTCACTAAAAAGTCCATTGGAAGACTTGACTATTGTTGTTAAAAGACATAGGCATTCATATTATAGAGCCACAAACCACACTAGTAAAATATAAACATGATACCAAGGGATTCGAACCAATGACAGTCTTACTTTGATAGTGCAAACCCTACACCTTACTAACTGTGCTAACCAGACTGTGCATACCAGATAAACAATTTATCAGAGATTTAAGTGAATAAGCTTCAGTGTCCAAGGTACTAAACATAATATATTCTATGTGGTGTCATAAGCAAGTCATTAGAATACTTACCTACTAAATTTATTAGACATAAGCATTCAATATTTAAGTAAACAAAGAGAAAAGAAAGCTATCTATTGTGTTTCACTAAAAAGTCCATTGGATGACTTGACTATTGTTGTTAAAAGACATAGGCATTCATATTATAGAGCCACAAACCACACTAGTAAAATAAAATCATGATAATATGGGATGCGTACCGATGACAGTCTTACTTTGATAGTGCTAAACCCAACGCCTTACTAACTGTGCTAACCAGACCGTGCATACCAGACACACAATTTATCAGAGATTTAAGTGAATAAGCTACAGTGTCCAAGGTACTAAACATAATATATTCTATGGGGTGTCATAAGCAAGTCATTAGAATACTTTCCTACTAAATTTATAAGACATAAGCATTCAATATTTGAGTAAACAAAGAGAAAATAAAGCTATCTATTGGGTTTCACTAAAAAGTCCATTGGAAGACTTGACTATTGTTGTTAAAAGACATAGGCATTCATTTTATAGAGCCACAAACCACACTAGTAAAATAAAAACATGATAACATGGGATTCGAACCAATGACAGTCTTAATTTGATAGTAAAAACCCAACGCCTTACTAACTGTGCTAACCAGACCGTGCATACCAAACACACAATTTATCAGAGATTTAAGTGAATAAGCTACAGTGTCCAAGGTACTAAACATAATATATTCTATGGGGTGTCATAAGCAAGTCATTAGAATACTTTCCTACTAAATTTATAAGACATAAGCATTCAATATTTGAGTAAACAAAGAGAAAATAAAGCTATCTATTGGGTTTCACTAAAAAGTCCATTGTAAGACTTGACTATTGTTGTTAAAAGACAGGCATTCATATTATAGAGCCACAAACAACACTAGTAAAATAAAAACATGATAATATGGGATTTGACCAAATGACAGTCTTAATTTGATAGTGCAAACCCAACACCTTACTAACTGTGCTAACAAGACTATGCATACCAAACATACAATTTATAGGAGATTTAAGTGAATAAGCTAGTGTCCAAGGTACTAAACATTATATATTCTATGGAGTGTCATTAGCAAGTCATTAGAATTCTTTCCTACTAAATTTATAAGACATAAGCATTCAATATTTGAGTAAACAAAGAGAAAATAAAGCTATCTATTTGGTTTCACTAAAAAGTCCATTGGAAGACTTGACTATTGTTGTTAAAAGACATAGTAATTCATATTATAGAGCCACAAACCACACTAGTAAAATAAAAACATGAGAACATGGGATTCGAACCAATGACAGTCTTAATTTGATAGTGCAAACCCAACACCTTACTAACAATGCTAACCAGACTGTGCATACCAAACATACAATTTATCAGAGATTTAAGTGAATAAACCACAGTGTCCAAGGTACTAAACATAATATATTCTATGGGGTGTCATAAGCAAGTCATTAGAATACTTTCCTACTAAATTTATAAGACATAAGCATTCAATATTTGAGTAAACAAAGAGAAAATAAAGCTATCTATTGGGTTTCACTAAAAAGTCTATTGGAAGACTTGACTATTGTTGTTAAAAGACAAAGCCATTCATATTATAGAGCCACAAACCACACTAGTAAAATAAAAACATGATAACAAGGGATTCTAACCAATGACAGTCATAATTTGATAGTGCAACCCTACACCTTACTAACTGTGCCTACAAGACTGTGCATACCAGACATACAATTTATAGGAGATTTAAGTGAATAAGCTTCAGTGTCCAAGGTACTAAACATAATATATTCTATGGGGTGTCATAAGCAAGTCATTAGAATACTTACCTACTAAATTTATAAGACATAAGCATTCAATATTTGAGTAAACAACGAGAAAATAAAGCTATCTATTGGGTTTCACTAAAAAGTCCATTGGAAGACTTGACTATTGTTGTTAAAAGACATAGGCATTCATATTATAGAGCCACAAACCACACTAGTAAAATAAAAACATGATAATATGGGATTCGAACCAATGACAGTCTTAATTTGATAGTGCAAACCCACCACCTAACTAACTGGGCTAACCAGACTGTGCATACAAGACACACAATTTATCAGAGATTTAAGTGAATAAGCTACAGTGTGCAAGGTACTAAACATAATATATTCTATGGGGTGTCATAAGCAAGTCATTAGAATACTTTCCTACTAAATTTATAAGACATAAGCATTCAATATTTGAGTAAACAAAGAGAAAATAAAGCTATCTATTGGGTTTCACTAAAAAGTCCATTGGAAGACTTGACTATTGTTGTTAAAAGACATAGGCATTCATTTTATAGAGCCACAAACCACACTAGTAAAATAAAAACATGATAACATGGGATTCGAACCAATGACAGTCTTAATTTGATAGTGCAAACCCAACGCCTTACTAACTGTGCTAACCAGACCGTGCATACCTGACACACAATTTATCAGAGATTTAAGTGAATAAGCTACAGTGTCCAAGGTACTAAACATAATATATTCTATGGGGTGTCATAAGCAAGTCATTAGAATACTTTCCTACTAAATTTATAAGACATAAGCATTCAATATTTGAGTAAACAAAGAGAAAATAAAGCTATCTATTGGGTTTCACTAAAAAGTCCATTGGAAGACTTGACTATTGTTGTTAAAAGACATAGGCATTCATATTATAGAGCCACAAACCACACTAGTAAAATAAAAACTTGATAATATGGGATTCAAACCAATGACAGTTTTAATTTGAGAGTGCAAACCCAACACCTAACTAAATGTGCTGAACAGACTGTGCATACCAGACACACAATTTATCAGAGATTTAAGTGAATAAGTTACAGTGTCCAAGGTACTAAACATAATATATTCTATGGGGTGTCATAAGCAAGTCATTAGAATACTTTCCTACTAAATTTATAAGACATAAGCATTCAATATTTGAGTAAACAAAGAGAAAATAAAGCTATCTATTGGGTTTCACTAAAAAGTCCATTGGAAGACTTGACTATTGTTGTTAAAAGACATAGGCATTCATTTTATAGAGCCACAAACCACACTAGTAAAATAAAAACATGATAACATGGGATTCGAACCAATGACAGTCTTAATTTGATAGTGCAAACCCAACACCTTACTAACTGTGCTAACCAGACCGTGCATACCAGACACACAATTTATCAGATATTTAAGTGAATAGGCTACAGTGTCCAAGGTACTAAACATAATATATTCTATGGGGTGTCATAAGCAAGTCATTAGAATACTTTCCTACTAAATTTATGAGACATAAGCATTCAATATTTGAGTAAACAAAGAGAAAATAAAGATATCTATTGGGTTTCACTAAAAAGTCCATTGGAAGACTTGACTATTGTTGTTAAAAGACATAGGCATTCATTTTATAGAGCCAAAAACCACACTAGTAAAATAAAAACATGATAACATGGGATTCGAACCAGTGACAGTCTTAATTTGATAGTGCAAACCCAACGCCTTACTAACTGTGCTAACCAGACCGTGCATACCAGACACACAATTTATCAGAGATTTAAGTGAATAAGCTACAGTGACCAAGGTACTAAACATAATATATTATATGGGGTGTCATAAGCAAGTCATTAGAATACTTTCCTACTAAATTTATAAGACATAAGCATTCAATATTTGAGTAAACAAAGAGAAAATAACGCTATCTATTGGGTTTCACTAAAAAGTCCATTGGAAGACTTGACTATTGTTGTTAAAAGACATAGGCATTCATATTATAGAGCCACAAACCACACTAGTAAAATAAAAACATGATAATATGGGATTCGAACCAATGACATTCTTAATTTGATAGTGCGAACCCAACACCTTACTAACTGTGCTAACCAGACTGTGCATACCAAACACACAATGTATCAGAGATTTAAGTGAATAAGCTACAGTGACCAAGGTACTAAACATAATATATTATATGGGGTGTCATAAGCAAGTCATTAGAATACTTACCTACTAAATTTATAAGACATAAGCATTAAATATTTGAGTAAACAAAGAGAAAATAAAGCTATCTATTGGGTTTCACTAAAAAGTCCATTGGAAGACTTGACTATTGTTGTTAAAAGACATAGGCATTCATATTATAGAGCCACAAACCACACTAGTAAAATAAAAACATGATAATATGAGATTCGAACTAATGACAGTCTTAATTTAATAGTGCAAACCCAACACCTTACTAACTGTGCTAACCAGACCGTGCATACCAGGCACACAATTTATCAGAGATTTAAGTGAATAAGCTACAGTGTCGAAGGTACTAAACATAATATATTCTATGGGGTGTCATAAGCAAGTCATTAGAGTACTTTCCTACTAAATTTATGAGACATAAGCAATCAATATTTGAGTAAATAAAGAGAAAATAAAGATATCTATTGGGTTTCACTAAAAAGTCCATTGGAAGACTTGACTATTGTTGTTAAAAGACATAGGCATTCATATTATAGAGCCACAAACCACACTAGTAAAATATAAACATGATACCAAGGGATTCGAACCAATGACAGTCTTACTTTGATAGTGCAAACCCTACACCTTACTAACTGTGCTAACCAGACTGTGCATACCAGACAAACAATTTATCAGAGATTTAAGTGAATAAGCTTCAGTGTCCAAGGTACTAAACATAATATATTCTATGTGGTGTCATAAGCAAGTCATTAGAATACTTACCTACTAAATTTATTAGACATAAGCATTCAATATTTAAGTAAACAAAGAGAAAAGAAAGCTATCTATTGTGTTTCACTAAAAAGTCCATTGGATGACTTGACTATTGTTGTTAAAAGACATAGGCATTCATATTATAGAGCCACAAACCACACTAGTAAAATAAAATCATGATAATATGGGATGCGTACCGATGACAGTCTTACTTTGATAGTGCTAAACCCAACGCCTTACTAACTGTGCTAACCAGACCGTGCATACCAGACACACAATTTATCAGAGATTTAAGTGAATAAGCTACAGTGTCCAAGGTACTAAACATAATATATTCTATGGGGTGTCATAAGCAAGTCATTAGAATACTTTCCTACTAAATTTATAAGACATAAGCATTCAATATTTGAGTAAACAAAGAGAAAATAAAGCTATCTATTGGGTTTCACTAAAAAGTCCATTGGAAGACTTGACTATTGTTGTTAAAAGACAGGCATTCATATTATAGAGCCACAAACAACACTAGTAAAATAAAAACATGATAATATGGGATTTGACCAAATGACAGTCTTAATTTGATAGTGCAAACCCAACACCTTACTAACTGTGCTAACAAGACTATGCATACCAAACATACAATTTATAGGAGATTTAAGTGAATAAGCTAGTGTCCAAGGTACTAAACATTATATATTCTATGGAGTGTCATTAGCAAGTCATTAGAATTCTTTCCTACTAAATTTATAAGACATAAGCATTCAATATTTGAGTAAACAAAGAGAAAATAAAGCTATCTATTTGGTTTCACTAAAAAGTCCATTGGAAGACTTGACTATTGTTGTTAAAAGACATAGTAATTCATATTATAGAGCCACAAACCACACTAGTAAAATAAAAACATGAGAACATGGGATTCGAACCAATAACAGTCTTAATTTGATAGTGCAAACCCAACACCTTACTAACAATGCTAACCAGACTGTGCATACCAAACATACAATTTATCAGAGATTTAAGTGAATAAACCACAGTGTCCAAGGTACTAAACATAATATATTCTATGTGGTGTCATAAGCAAGTCATTAGAATACTTACCTACTAAATTTATTAGACATAAGCATTCAATATTTAAGTAAACAAAGAGAAAAGAAAGCTATCTATTGTGTTTCACTAAAAAGTCCATTGGATGACTTGACTATTGTTGTTAAAAGACATAGGCATTCATATTATAGAGCCACAAACCACACTAGTAAAATAAAATCATGATAATATGGGATGCGTACCGATGACAGTCTTAATTTGATAGTGCTAAACCCAACGCCTTACTAACTGTGCTAACCAGACCGTGCATACCAGACACACAATTTATCAGAGATTTAAGTGAATAAGCTACAGTGTCCAAGGTACTAAACATAATATATTCTATGGGGTGTCATAAGCAAGTCATTAGAATACTTTCCTACTAAATTTATAAGACATAAGCATTCAATATTTGAGTAAACAAAGAGAAAATAAAGCTATCTATTGGGTTTCACTAAAAAGTCCATTGGAAGACTTGACTATTGTTGTTAAAAGACAGGCATTCATATTATAGAGCCACAAACAACACTAGTAAAATAAAAACATGATAATATGGGATTTGACCAAATGACAGTCTTAATTTGATAGTGCAAACCCAACACCTTACTAACTGTGCTAACAAGACTATGCATACCAAACATACAATTTATAGGAGATTTAAGTGAATAAGCTAGTGTCCAAGGTACTAAACATTATATATTCTATGGAGTGTCATTAGCAAGTCATTAGAATTCTTTCCTACTAAATTTATAAGACATAAGCATTCAATATTTGAGTAAACAAAGAGAAAATAAAGCTATCTATTTGGTTTCACTAAAAAGTCCATTGGAAGACTTGACTATTGTTGTTAAAAGACATAGTAATTCATATTATAGAGCCACAAACCACACTAGTAAAATAAAAACATGAGAACATGGGATTCGAACCAATAACAGTCTTAATTTGATAGTGCAAACCCAACACCTTACTAACAATGCTAACCAGACTGTGCATACCAAACATACAATTTATCAGAGATTTAAGTGAATAAACCACAGTGTCCAAGGTACTAAACATAATATATTCTATGGGGTGTCATAAGCAAGTCATTAGAATACTTTCCTACTAAATTTATAAGACATAAGCATTCAATATTTGAGTAAACAAAGAGAAAATAAAGCTATCTATTGGGTTTCACTAAAAAGTCTATTGGAAGACTTGACTATTGTTGTTAAAAGACAAAGCCATTCATATTATAGAGCCACAAACCACACTAGTAAAATAAAAACATGATAACAAGGGATTCTAACCAATGACAGTCATAATTTGATAGTGCAACCCTACACCTTACTAACTGTGCCTACAAGACTGTGCATACCAGACATACAATTTATAGGAGATTTAAGTGAATAAGCTTCAGTGTCCAAGGTACTAAACATAATATATTCTATGGGGTGTCATAAGCAAGTCATTAGAATACTTACCTACTAAATTTATAAGACATAAGCATTCAATATTTGAGTAAACAACGAGAAAATAAAGCTATCTATTGGGTTTCACTAAAAAGTCCATTGGAAGACTTGACTATTGTTGTTAAAAGACATAGGCATTCATATTATAGAGCCACAAACCACACTAGTAAAATAAAAACATGATAATATGGGATTCGAACCAATGACAGTCTTAATTTGATAGTGCAAACCCACCACCTAACTAACTGGGGTAACCAGACTGTGCATACAAGACACACAATTTATCAGAGATTTAAGTGAATAAGCTACAGTGTGCAAGGTACTAAACATAATATATTCTATGGGGTGTCATAAGCAAGTCATTAGAATACTTTCCTACTAAATTTATAAGACATAAGCATTCAATATTTGAGTAAACAAAGAGAAAATAAAGCTATCTATTGGGTTTCACTAAAAAGTCCATTGGAAGACTTGACTATTGTTGTTAAAAGACATAGGCATTCATTTTATAGAGCCACAAACCACACTAGTAAAATAAAAACATGATAACATGGGATTCGAACCAATGACAGTCTTAATTTGATAGTGCAAACCCAACGCCTTACTAACTGTGCTAACCAGACCGTGCATACCTGACACACAATTTATCAGAGATTTAAGTGAATAAGCTACAGTGTCCAAGGTACTAAACATAATATATTCTATGGGGTGTCATAAGCAAGTCATTAGAATACTTTCCTACTAAATTTATAAGACATAAGCATTCAATATTTGAGTAAACAAAGAGAAAATAAAGCTATCTATTGGGTTTCACTAAAAAGTCCATTGGAAGACTTGACTATTGTTGTTAAAAGACATAGGCATTCATATTATAGAGCCACAAACCACACTAGTAAAATAAAAACTTGATAATATGGGATTCAAACCAATGACAGTCTTAATTTGAGAGTGCAAACCCAACACCTAACTAAATGTGCTGAACAGACTGTGCATACCAGACACACAATTTATCAGAGATTTAAGTGAATAAGTTACAGTGTCCAAGGTACTAAACATAATATATTCTATGGGGTGTCATAAGCAAGTCATTAGAATACTTTCCTACTAAATTTATAAGACATAAGCATTCAATATTTGAGTAAACAAAGAGAAAATAAAGCTATCTATTGGGTTTCACTAAAAAGTCCATTGGAAGACTTGACTATTGTTGTTAAAAGACATAGGCATTCATTTTATAGAGCCACAAACCACACTAGTAAAATAAAAACATGATAACATGGGATTCAAACCAATGACAATCTTAATTTGATAGTGCAAACCCAACACCTTACTAACTGTGCTAACCAGACCGTGCATACCAGACACACAATTTATCAGATATTTAAGTGAATAGGCTACAGTGTCCAAGGTACTAAACATAATATATTCTATGGGGTGTCATAAGCAAGTCATTAGAATACTTTCCTACTAAATTTATGAGACATAAGCATTCAATATTTGAGTAAACAAAGAGAAAATAAAGATATCTATTGGGTTTCACTAAAAAGTCCATTGGAAGACTTGACTATTGTTGTTAAAAGACATAGGCATTCATATTATAGAGCCACAAACCACACTAGTAAAATAAAAACATGATAACAAGGGATTCTAACCAATGACAGTCATAATTTGATAGTGCAACCCTACACCTTACTAACTGTGCCTACAAGACTGTGCATACCAGACATACAATTTATAGGAGATTTAAGTGAATAAGCTTCAGTGTCCAAGGTACTAAACATAATATATTCTATGGGGTGTCATAAGCAAGTCATTAGAATACTTACCTACTAAATTTATAAGACATAAGCATTAAATATTTGAGTAAACAAAGAGAAAATAAAGCTATCTATTGGGTTTCACTAAAAAGTCCATTGGAAGACTTGACTATTGTTGTTAAAAGACATAGGCATTCATATTATAGAGCCACAAACCACACTAGTAAAATAAAAACATGATAATATGAGATTCGAACTAATGACAGTCTTAATTTAATAGTGCAAACCCAACACCTTACTAACTGTGCTAACCAGACCGTGCATACCAGGCACACAATTTATCAGAGATTTAAGTGAATAAGCTACAGTGTCGAAGGTACTAAACATAATATATTCTATGGGGTGTCATAAGCAAGTCATTAGAATACTTTCCTACTAAATTTATAAGACATAAGCATTCAATATTTGAGTAAACAAATAGAAAATAAAGCTATCTATTGGGTTTCACTAAAAAGTCCATTGGAAGACTTGACTATTGTTGTTAAAAGACATAGGCATTCATATTATAGAGCCACAAACCACACTAGTAAAATAAAAACATGATAATATGGGATTTGAACCAATGACAGTCTTAATTTGAGAGTGCAAACCCAACACCTAACTAAATGTGCTGAACAGACTGTGCATACCAGACACACAATTTATCAGAGATTTAAGTGAATAAGCTACAGTGTCCAAGGTACTAAACATAATATATTCTATGGGGTGTCATAAGCAAGTCATTAGAATACTTTCCTACTAAATTTATAAGACATAAGCATTCAATATTTGAGTAAACAAAGAGAAAATAAAGCTATCTATTGGGTTTCACTAAAAAGTCCATTGGAAGACTTGACTATTGTTGTTAAAAGACATAGGCATTCATTTTATAGAGCCACAAACCAAACTAGTAAAATAAAAACATGATAACATGGGATTCGAACCAATGACAGTCTTAATTTGATAGTGCAAACCCAACACCTTACTAACTGTGCTAACCAGACCGTGCATACCAGACACACAATTTATCAGAGATTTAAGTGAATAAGCTACAGTGTCCAAGGTACTAAACATAATATATTCTATGGGGTGTCATAAGCAAGTCATTAGAGTACTTTCCTACTAAATTTATGAGACATAAGCAATCAATATTTGAGTAAATAAAGAGAAAATAAAGATATCAATTGGGTTTCACTAAAAAGTCCATTGGAAGACTTGACTATTGTTGTTAAAAGACATAGGCATTCATATTATAGAGCCACAAACCACACTAGTAAAATATAAACATGATACCAAGGGATTCGAACCAATGACAGTCTTACTTTGATAGTGCAAACCCTACACCTTACTAACTGTGCTAACCAGACTGTGCATACCAGACAAACAATTTATCAGAGATTTAAGTGAATAAGCTTCAGTGTCCAAGGTACTAAACATAATATATTCTATGTGGTGTCATAAGCAAGTCATTAGAATACTTACCTACTAAATTTATTAGACATAAGCATTCAATATTTAAGTAAACAAAGAGAAAAGAAAGCTATCTATTGTGTTTCACTAAAAAGTCCATTGGATGACTTGACTATTGTTGTTAAAAGACATAGGCATTCATATTATAGAGCCACAAACCACACTAGTAAAATAAAATCATGATAATATGGGATGCGTACCGATGACAGTCTTAATTTGATAGTGCTAAACCCAACGCCTTACTAACTGTGCTAACCAGACCGTGCATACCAGACACACAATTTATCAGAGATTTAAGTGAATAAGCTACAGTGTCCAAGGTACTAAACATAATATATTCTATGGGGTGTCATAAGCAAGTCATTAGAATACTTTCCTACTAAATTTATAAGACATAAGCATTCAATATTTGAGTAAACAAAGAGAAAATAAAGCTATCTATTGGGTTTCACTAAAAAGTCCATTCGGAGACTTGACTATTGTTGTTAAAAGACAGGCATTCATATTATAGAGCCACAAACAACACTAGTAAAATAAAAACATGATAATATGGGATTTGACCAAATGACAGTCTCAATTTGATAGTGCAAACCCAACACCTTACTAACTGTGCTAACAAGACTATGCACACCAAACATACAATTTATAGGAGATTTAAGTGAATAAGCTAGTGTCCAAGGTACTAAACATTATATATTCTATGGAGTGTCATTAGCAAGTCATTAGAATTCTTTCCTACTAAATTTATAAGACATAAGCATTCAATATTTGAGTAAACAAAGAGAAAATAAAGCTATCTATTGGGTTTCACTAAAAAGTCCATTGTAAGACTTGACTATTGTTGTTAAAAGACAGGCATTCATATTATAGAGCCACAAACAACACTAGTAAAATAAAAACATGATAATATGGGATTTGACCCAATGACAGTCTTAATTTGAGAGTGCAAACCCAACACCTTACTAACTGTGCTAACCAGACCGTGCATACCAGACACACAATTTATCAGAGATTTAAGTGAATAAGCTACAGTGTCCAAGGTACTAAACATAATATATTCTATGGGGTGTCATAAGCAAGTCATTAGAATACTTTCCTACTAAATTTATGAGACATAAGCATTCAATATTTGAGTAAACAAAGAGAAAATAAAGATATCTATTGGGTTTCACTAAAAAGTCCATTGGAAGACTTGACTATTGTTGTTAAAAGACATAGGCATTCATATTATAGAGCCACAAACAACACTAGTAAAATATAAACATGAGAACAAGGGATTCGAACCAATGACAGTCTTACTTTGATAGTGCAAACCCTACACCTTACTAACTGTGCTAACCAGACTGTGCATACCAGACACACAATTTATCAGAGATTTAAGTGAATAAGCTTCAGTGTCCAAGGTACTAAACATAATATATTCTATGTGGTGTCATAAGCAAGTCATTAGAATACTTACCTACTAAATTTATTAGACATAAGCATTCAATATTTAAGTAAACAAAGAGAAAAGAAAGCTATCTATTGGGTTTCACTAAAAAGTCCATTGGAAGACTTGACTATTGTTGTTAAAAGACATAGGCATTCATATTATAGAGCCACAAACCACACTAGTAAAATAAAATCATGATAGTATGGGATTCGTACCGATGACAGTCTTAATTTGATAGTGCTAAACCAACACCTTACTAACTGTGCTAACCAGACTGTGCATACCAGACACACAATTTATCAGAGATTTAAGTGAATAAGCTACAGTGTCCAAGGTACTAAACATAATATATTCTATGGGGTGTCATAAGCAAGTCATTAGAATACTTTCCTACTAAATTTATAAGACATAAGCATTCAATATTTGAGTAAACAAAGAGAAAATAAAGCTATCTATTGGGTTTCACTAAAAAGACCATTGGAAGACTTGACTATTGTTGTTAAAAGACATAGGCATTCATTTTATAGAGCCACAAACCACACTAGTAAAATAAAAACATGATAACATGGGATTCGAACCAATGACAGGCTTAATTTGATAGTGCAAACCCAACACCTTACTAACTGTGCTAACCAGACCGTGCATACCAGACACACAATTTATCAGAGATTTAAGTGAATAAGCTTCAGTGTCCAAGGTACTAAACATAATATATTCTATGGGGTGTCATAAGCAAGTCATTAGAATACTTACCTACTAAATTTATAAGACATAAGCATTCAATATTTGAGTAAACAAAGAGAAAATAAAGCTATCTATTTGGTTTCACTAAAAAGTCCATTGGAAGACTTGACTATTGTTGTTAAAAGACATAGGCATTCATATTATAGAGCCACAAACCACACTAGTAAAATAAAAACATGATAATATGAGATTCGAACCAATGACAGTCTTAATTTGATAGTGCAAATCCAACACCTTACTAACTGTGCTAACCAGACTGTGCAAACCAGACACACAATTTATCAGAGATTTAAGTGAATAAGCTACAGTGTCCAAGGTACTAAACATAATATATTCTATGGGTGTCATAAGCAAGTCATTAGAATACTTTCCTACTAAATTTATAAGACATAAGCATTCAATATTTGAGTAAACAAAGAGAAAATAAAGCTATGTATTGGGTTTCACTAAAAAGTCCATTGTAAGACTTGACTATTGTTGTTAAAAGACAGGCATTCATATTATAGAGCCACACACAACACTAGTAAAATAAAAACATGATAATATGGGATTTGACCAAATGACAGTCTTAATTTGATAGTGCAAACCCAACACCTTACTAACTGTGCTAACAAGACTATGCATACCAAACATACAATTTATAGGAGATTTAAGTGAATAAGCTAGTGTCCAAGGTACTAAACATTATATATTCTATGGAGTGTCATTAGCAAGTCATTAGAATTCTTTCCTACTAAATTTATAAGACATAAGCATTCAATATTTGAGTAAACAAAGAGACAATAAAGCTATCTATTTGGTTTCACTAAAAAGTCCATTGGAAGACTTGACTATTGTTGTTAAAAGACATAGTAATTCATATTATAGAGCCACTAACCACACTAGTAAAATAAAAACATGAGAACATGGGATTCGAACCAATGACAGTCTTAATTTGATAGTGCAAACCCAACACCTTACTAACAGTGCTAACCAGACTGTGCATACCAGACATACAATTTATCAGAGATTTAAGTGAATAAACCACAGTGTCCAAGGTACTAAACATAATATATTCTATGGGGTGTCATAAGCAAGTCATTAGAATACTTTCCTACTAAATTTATAAGACAGAAGCATTCAATATTTGAGTAAACAAAGAGAAAATAAAGCTATCTATTGGGTTTCACTAAAAAGTCCATTGGAAGACTTGACTATTGTTGTTAAAAGACATAGGCATTCATTTTATAGAGCCACAAACCACACTAGTAAAATAAAAACATGATAACATGGGATTCGAACCAATGACAGTCTTAATTTGATAGTGCAAACCCTACACCTTACTAACTGTGCTAACCAGACCGTGCATACCAGACACACAATTTATCAGAGATTTAAGTGAATAAGCTACAGTGTCCAAGGTACTAAACATAATATATTCTATGGGGTGTCATAAGCAAGTCATTAGAATACTTTCCTACTAAATTTATAAGACAGAAGCATTCAATATTTGAGTAAACAAAGAGAAAATAAAGCTATCTATTGGGTTTCACTAAAAAGTCCATTGGAAGACTTGACTATTGTTGTTAAAAGACATAGGCATTCATTTTATAGAGCCACAAACCACACTAGTAAAATAAAAACATGATAACATGGGAATCGAACCAATGACAGTCTTAATTTGATAGTGCAAACCCTACACCTTACTAACTGTGCTAACCAGACCGTGCATACCAGACACACAATTTATCAGAGATTTAAGTGAATAAGCTACAGTGTCCAAGGTACTAAACATAATATATTCTATGGGGTGTCATAAGCAAGTCATTAGAATACTTTCCTACTAAATTTATGAGACATAAGCATTCAATATTTGAGTAAACAAAGAGAAAATAAAGATATCTATTGGGTTTCACTAAAAAGTCCATTGGAAGACTTGACTATTGTTGTTAAAAGACATAGGCATTCATATTATAGAGCCACAAACCACACTAGTAAAATAAAAACATGATAACAAGGGATTCTAACCAATGACAGTCATAATTTGATAGTGCAACCCTACACCTTACTAACTGTGCCTACAAGACTGTGCATACCAGACTTACAATTTATAGGAGATTTAAGTGAATAAGCTTCAGTGTCCAAGGTACTAAACATAATATATTCTATGGGGTGTCATAAGCAAGTCATTAGAATACTTACCTACTAAATTTATAAGACATAAGCATTCAATATTTGAGTAAACAAAGAGAAAATAAAGCTATCTATTGGGTTTCACTAAAAAGTCCATTGGAAGACTTGACTATTGTTGTTAAAAGACATAGGCATTCATATTATAGAGCCACAAACCACACTAGTAAAATAAAAACATGATAATATGAGATTCAAACCAATGACAGTCTTAATTTGATAGTGCAAACCCAACACCTTACTAACTGTGCTAACCAGACTGTGCATACCAGACACACAATTTATCAGAGATTTAAGTGAATAAGCTACAGTGTCGAAGGTAAACATAATATATTCTATGGGGTGTCATAAGCAAGTCATTAGAATACTTTCCTACTAAATTTATAAGACATAAGCATTCAATATTTGAGTAAACAAGTAGAAAATAAAGCTATCTATTGGGTTTCACTAAAAAGTCCATTGGAAGACTTGACTATTGTTGTTAAAAGACATAGGCATTCATATTATAGAGCCACAAACCACACTAGTAAAATAAAAACATGATAATATGGGATTCGAACCAATGACAGTCTTAATTTGAGAGTGCAAACCCAACACCTAACTAAATGTGCTGAACAGACTGTGCATACCAGACACACAATTTATCAGAGATTTAAGTGAATAAGCTACAGTGTCCAAGGTACTAAACATAATATATTCTATGGGGTGTCATAAGCAAGTCATTAGAATACTTTCCTACTAAATTTATAAGACATAAGCATTCAATATTTGAGTGAACAAAGAGAAAATAAAGCTATCTATTGGGTTTCACTAAAAAGTCCATTGGAAGACTTGACTATTGTTGTTAAAAGACATAGGCATTCGGGGGCGTGGCCACGGCAGCACAGGAGTAGGAAGCAGATCCCGGGAGCTCCCTGGATTAAACATCCTCCTGTAATATCCTGGCCCCTTTGGTGTGCCTGAATACCCTGCTTTTCTTCCCTACGCTGCAGGGCACCGGCAGGCGATTTCCCCGCTTTCCCTGGGGTCTGTACGGCCGAGGAGACATACTTCCGGATTTGCGGCCTATACCTCCTCCGGATCCCCGGCCTCAATTTTGGAGATTCCCGGCCCCACTGCTCTGGACTGCTGCTTCCAGTCATAGAGGGAACACTCTCACTTAAAGGCTGACTGATATGTAACTGGTGAGTGACTTTTACCTCCTGGGATCAAATTACACTTTGACTTCAGTTGCTGTCTTATTTTACATACTAAATAACTGCATCGCTCCTGCTCTCACCTATATTCTGGGACGCTGCCAGTACTTTCTTTTACATTTGCCTACTACTTTGGAGACCAGCTGCGGATGTGTTTCTGCTTATTACAACCCTAAAATTCACTCATTGCTGAAGTCTCCTTCTACGCTTTTGACCTGAGATTATACCGGAGTGTCTGTTACTACCTATTGTCCGTCATGGTTCGGGACGGCCAGCGCACGGCTGCGGCGAAGCTGGAGAAATTTGCCAGACAACCTAACCCACTAAACCAACGGGCCTCGCAGGCCGCTTCGCAGGGGGCCTCTCCGTCCCACTCCTACTCCCCATCTGCAACAGCTGCTGAATCCCCTAACACACCCACAGCTCCATCTCTTCAACAAGTGCTGGAGGCAATAGCTGGATCGGAACAGCGTCTTTCAGATAAGATGGAGAAAGTGCAGTGTGATCTCTCACTGCTTCGGCAGGACGTCCAGCGCATACGAGAGAGAGTGGGAGAGGCAGAAACCCGTGTCTCGAATCTGGAGGATATGTGCGGTCCTATGAAACAATCTATTTCCACGGTAACCCAGCAAGTAACATCCCTTCAATCCAAATTACTAGACATGGAGGGTCGGCTGCGTAGAAATAATGTGCGATTTGTGGGCCTGCCGGAGAAGGAGGAGGGCTCCCAGCCTGAGGTCTTCCTGGAGTCATGGCTTAAGGAACTGTACGGCGCTGAATCCTTCACGGCACAGTTTACGGTGGAGCATGCACACCGGATACCATCTCGTCCTCTACCTCCTGGCGCCCCTCCGCGCACCTTCATCGCCAAATTTCTGCATTATAAGGACCGTGACTCGGTCCTCCGGTTGGGACGCACAAAAGGCCCCCTTACCAGAAACGGGGTTACCGTGTCTGCTTTTCCTGATTTTGCCGCGGAAGTCCAGAAGGACCGAGCCCAGTTTATGCCTATCAAGAGGCGCCTCAGAGACCTGAACGTCTCCTACTCTATGCTATTCCCCTCCCGACTCCGGGTGGTAGCGGACGGGGAAACCAAATTCTTCAATTCCCCTAGAGAGGCGGCCCAATGGCTGGACAGATATGCTCCGGGAGCGCGCCAGATGGCCCCCGGATTGAGGCCCTGCACTGTCTAATGATCGGTTGGGACCACCAGAGGCATCTACCCATTGTCCAGGGAGCCCCCCCTTGGCGTTGGTGGCTCAGGACTTTTCTTTTCTTTCTCTTGATCGCTTGACTTTGGTTAAGGGTTTTGTTTAGTATTTAGCCCTTGAGAGATAGAAACGATAGTTTGGGATTTAAGTATGCCGAAGTTAGGGGTGGTATACGGGGAGGGGGGGGAGAGTTCAGCGAACAGCTTGTTGCTGTGCCTTACACAAGTTTTTTTCTTTCTATAGTTTGTTATTTTTCTCATGCTTAAATTTGTTTTGGAGTACATTCATTTTGATGTGGGAAGTATGTCTGATGCATTGGATACTGTCGATTAAGAATCAGGGATTGAGTAGTATAGCACTGTTATTACCCTCACTAACAATTTCCAGGAATATTCGCTGGACGGTATCTTTAGGTTACTACATAGAATATTACCAGATCTATGGCTAATTTGAAATTTCTGACATGGAATGTTCGAGGTTTAAATAATAAGATAAAGCGTTCCTTAGTATTAACTACACTTCGGAAATATGGTCCGGATGTTGCATGTCTCTGCGAGACTCACTTGGAGGGGAATAGGTTACTGTCACTTAGAAGACCCTGGGTGGGCTGGGCCTATCACGCTTCTCACTCCTCTTCCTCCAGGGGTGTGTCAATCCTGATAAAGAAATCGGTCCAATTTGAGCCGGTATCGGTCAAGACTGACAAATACGGTCGATTTGTGTTCCTTGAATGTAGACTAAGTTCCCAACCCTACTATATACTGGCGGTTTATATCCCCCCCCCCATTCTCGTACGATGTACTACAGCAAGCCGCTTCATTCATAGCCTCCTCTCCGGACACCCCGGTAATCTGCTTGGGTGACTTTAACAATGTCATGAATTTAGCTTTAGACAGATGGCGCTCTCCGCAGGCTGCTGGGGTCCGCTCTAGTCCTACTAAATTTGCTGATTTTCTGAATAATTTGCAGTGGGTGGATGTGTGGAGAGCTCGGCACCCTACGACTAGACAGTTTTCATGCTTCTCTGGCACGCATGGTTCGTTCTCCAGGATCGATCTGACCCTACTCTCCCCCGTTCTTCTCCCTAGGGTGGTTGACGTCCAATACGAGGCCCGGGGTATATCTGATCACTCCCCTATGGTGTTGACTCTCGCTATGGTGAGCCAGAGGGGTCAATCTTATTGGAAACTGCATCCTTCCTGGCTGCTGCAAATAGGTGACTGCTCTGATCAGGTGACTCAGTGGGAGGGATACTTTACTGACAATGTAGGCTCGGCCCCCGGAACAGTGGTTTGGGATTCATTTAAGGCATTCCTAAGGGGAACGTATATTAGACGTATTTCTGCCCTCAAAATGTCCTGCAGGGAGAGAGAGCGAGCCCTTGAGAGTGACGCCAGGGATTTGGAATCTAGATACTTGG
Source organism: Pseudophryne corroboree (assembly GCF_028390025.1). NCBI lineage: Eukaryota > Metazoa > Chordata > Amphibia > Anura > Myobatrachidae > Pseudophryne > Pseudophryne corroboree. The sequence continues at coordinate 48,335 of NW_026968729.1, forward strand.
TGGATGGCACCCCTGCGCTGAAGGTACGCTGGCTGGCGGCCCAGTCGGCATGGGTGGCTCATCTGTCTGATAAAAACTCGCGCTCGCTTCTATTTCAGGCTACTAATATTTACATGCAGGGCGATAGGCCAGGTGGCCTGTTGGCTCGATTGGTGCACAGTGACCGCCCAGGTTCTACAATTGCTCAGATGACCGGTAGCGATGGCGCCCTTGTGAACACCACGCCGGAAATTGCGCAGCTATTCCGCTCCTACTATGCTGAGGTCTACAGTTCACAACTGGTAGACTCGACATCAGACCTCTCCGCTTATTTAAGTAATATTCCCCTACCCACACTCCCCCCGGAGGCCTCTGAGATGCTGGAGGCACCATTAACTCTGGAAGAGGTAACGGCGGCTATTGGCTTGTCTCCCAGCGGCAAGGCACCGGGCTATGACGGCATCCCCTCAGAAGTATACAAGACCCACATTGATTTCTTCGGTCCTAGGCTTCACGCCCTGTATTCTGATATTTTTGTTAATGATCAACTTCCCCCCTCTATGGCGGAGGCGATTATTATAGTGATCCCGAAGCCCGGAAAAGACCCTAGATCCCCAGAATCCTATAGACCGATATCATTGATTCCCACTGACGCTAAGATCCTGGCAAAGATTTTAGCAGTTCGACTCAACACCGTAATTACTTCCATTATCCACTCCGACCAGACCGGTTTTATGCCAGGGATGTCCACTTCTATTAACCTACGTAGATTATATACCATCTTACAAATCCCATATGACTTCCCCTCTGACTCGGTAGTGATCTCACTGGATGCCGCCAAGGCATTTGACAGTATCGAGTGGTCCTATCTATGGGAGGTCATGACAGCTATGGGTTTCGGGCCTAAATTTATAAAATGGATTAAATTGCTTTATCAGCACCCGACTGCCAGGATCTCAGTGAATGGCTATATCTCTCCCTCGTTCCGCCTGTTTCGCGGGACCAGGCAGGGATGTCCTCTGTCCCCAACCTTGTTTGCCCTGGCCATCGAACCCTTGGCCTGTCTAATAAGGTCTCACCCAGGCGTGGTGGGCATTCATACCGGCCCTCGTGAGGATAGGATTGCCCTTTACGCTGACGACATGCTGTTGTTTCTGCAGGATTACACCAGGTCTATGCCTACAGTGTTGCAATTGATTGAGGAGTTTGGTGTATATTCAGGCCTTCATATTAACTGGTCTAAGTCCTCTATTATGCCTGTGATTGCCCCCCCCTGCTGCTCCTAAAATCTCCCTACCGCTATGTTGGACGGCGAAATTTAAATATCTTGGGATTCAGGTAACCAATGACCCCTCTGACTTTACACCCTTGAACCTTGATCCGATCATGCAACAAATTACTCGTAAATCCAAGACTTGGTGTAAGCTTCCATTGACTGTATCTGGCAGGGTCAGCCTCGTAAAAATGATAATACTACCTAAGATTCTATATGTGGTTCTGCAATCCCCTGTATATATTCATCCATCCTTCTTTAGAAAATTGAATAGTGTCCTGTCTTCTTTAATATGGGCTAGCAAACGTCCTAGAATACAACTGAACACTCTCACCAGGCTGCGCAGCGACGGAGGTCTGGCCTTGCCAAACTTTCAGATGTACTACTATGCCGCTCAGCTGTCTCATATTAGTGCATGGGTGCAGGATACTGGCGTCACTTCTCTACACTGGGTATTTGTCCGATGCTACTTCCCCGACTTATCCCCCCTGCAGGTGTTGCTGAGTGGGAGCTTGGCCCGGTTCCTCCCTCCTCTTATATACCAAGCCATGAAGGTGTGGCAGGCACTAAAAAATCTTTTGAAATTTGATGGATTGGACCCGGACACCCCCCTCTGGTATTCTAAATGGCTCCCTGAACTGTATGCGCTCGAGGGGAGGGAAGTTTGGGCCCCTAAATCAGTGATTTCCATAAATCACCTTTATACGGATAATACGCTCAAATCCTTCCAACAACTAAAAGATGAGTTTAATTTGCCTAACTCCTATTTTTTTAGATACCTCCAGCTCAGACATGCCTTGCAGTCCCAATTCGCCAATTCCCCCCCTAAAATTATACCATTTCCCATTAAGACCTTTGCAAGTATGCTGGGTCGAGTTAAGATGATTTCCCATGCTTATGGTTATCTACTCGCCAAACTCCATATAGATCCTTTGACACGTCTCCGTGTCAAATGGGAGCAGGATCTGGGCCCCATAGATGAAGAGAACTGGGCCCTTGCTTTGGAAACTCCGTGCACGGTTACCAAATCCATCAGGTATCAACAGATACAATACTTCCTTTTGCATAGAATATATATGACCCCGGCCAGACTGGCCAAATTCGGGACGGGTCGTGTGGGTGACTGCCCTAAGTGTGGGATGACTGCAGGTACTTTTTGGCACCTCATTTGGGATTGTCCGGTGTTGCGGGCTTTCTGGGCGGGGGTCGGATCGATTCTGGAGAACACAGGGGTGGACGAGGCCATGCTTACTCCGCAATTTTGCATCCTGGGAATGGGTAGCTCTGACTTTGTGTCTGGTCCAGAGGGCCTATATGCTCGCAACATATGTGCAATGGCGAAGGTGAGCATTGCGAGGCTATGGATGGCCCCTAAGGGCCCTACACTCCCCGCTCTTAAGGCACTAATAAACGACACTGTTTTTAAGGAACGATACATTTATATGAAACACAATGCCTCCGCTAAATTTGAAAGAATTTGGTCTCCATGGCTGGAATCCATATACTCCGTCCCAGACCCTACAACTTAATGGTGATAGGGTTACTAACAGGTCCTGGATTTGCCAAGTTATGATCTTCTAGGGCCAATGGGTTGTGAATGAGAGAGTGGCTCTGTGCCCATCTGGACAGGGTAGGATTTAGAGTGCTATTATCCCCCAATGCGTCCTCTTCCCCATAATGTTTTTTGTCTCTTTGTTTTTTTAATTTTTTTTATTTCTGGGGTTCTCTGTGTTTGGTTTCTGATTGTTTTCTTCTCTTTTAAAGGGTTTTACTAGGACGGATTGTCCGTAAGAGTTATATTTGAGGGGGGGGGGAACAAAACAAAGTATAATGTGATTTCATGAATACTAGAGTGTACGGATAATGCAAAATAATGGTATATATAACTGTACATTCCTATGCGCCTATGAGCAAATGACATAGTTTGAAAATAAGTCGAAAGTGAATGCTGTTCCCCGATGAGGACATGTCATTACGTGTTTAATGTGTTCCTGTTATGCAATGTCTGTATGCAAACTACTCTCCTTCGAAATAAAAATACTTTATTAAAAAAAAAAAAAGACATAGGCATTTATTTTATAGAGCCACAAACCACACTAGTAAAATAAAAACATGATAACATGGGATTCGAACCAATGACAGTATTAATTTGAGAGTGCAAACCCAACACCTTACTAACTGTGCTAACCAGACCGTGCATACCCACGCAATTTATCAGAGATTTAAGTGAATAAGCTACAGTGTCCAAGGTACTAAACATAATATATTCTATGGGGTGTCATAAGCAAGTCATTAGAATACTTTCCTTCTAAATTTATAAGACATAAGCATTCAATATTTGAGTAAACAAAGAGAAAATAAAGCTATCTATTGGGTTTCACTAAAAAGTCCATTGGAAGACTTGACTATTGTTGTTAAAAGACATAGGCATTCATTTTATAGAGCCAAAAACCACACTAGTAAAATAAAAACATGATAACATGGGATTCGAACCAGTGACAGTCTTAATTTGATAGTGCAAACCCAACGCCTTACTAACTGTGCTAACCAGACCGTGCATACAAGACACACAATTTATCAGAGATTTAAGTGAATAAGCTACAGTGTCCAAGGTACTAAACATAATATATTCTATGGGGTATCATAAGCAAGTCATTAGAATACTTTCCTACTAAATTTATAAGACATAAGCATTCAATATTTGAGTAAACAAAGAGAAAATAAAGCTATCTATTGGGTTTCACTAAAAACTCCATTGGAAGACTTGACTATTGTTGTTAAAAGACATAGGCATTGCATATAAAATCTTATATCGGTGGTATCTAGTCCCCTCTAGACTTCACAAAATGTTTCCCTCCTCCCAGCCATTGTGCTGGAGAGGATGCGGCGGACACGGCTCTTTCCTCCATATATGGTGGACGTGCCCTAAAATCGAGCTATTCTGGGATTCAGTCGCCCACCTGTTGAGTACAGTGCTCCAGACCCGGATATACAAAGATCCTTGGTCCTTCCTGCTAGGCCTCCCCACTGCCAATGCACCTCCGAACTCCGGTAAATTACTGACACAGATCTTGAACGCGGCTAGATGCGCAATTGCCCTAAACTGGAAAAAGAGGGAGTCCCCCCCTATGCAACAGGTCATCAACAAAGTATGGTACTTCGCAAGCATGGAAAAAATCACTGCATACCTCCATAACAGATCTTTTCAGTTCCTTCAAATATGGGAACTTTGGTTTGACTCACAGGCCCCCGCACACGGAGCTCGACCCCCCGGGAGCTCGACGGCCCTACTATTATGACCCCTGTACTCTCCTAGCCTGACAAGTGGCTCAGAGGATATCCTCATCATATCCTTTCCGTGTTCCCCGAGTAGCACTTTCCATTTAGTACTAGCGCCATGCGCGTACCAGCGCAAAACGGGGGCGTACCAGCGGCATTTCCCTAACCCTGTCACCTCTCCTCCTACTCTATTCCCTCCCCATCTCCCCTGTCTCTTTTTCTCGCCTCTCAGGTTCTATCTCTTTAGTCTCTACCCTCCTACAGTCATAATTACGAACCTGTGTGTCGGTTCCCACCCATTTGAATAGTCTCAGTCTACCCTGAGACATAACTCTTTGCTGTTTCTTTGCATTGTGGGAACCACATGTTCCTTATTTTAAGGTTATATTTCTGTTATCGGTAATGTAATATTAGACAGAACAGCCCATCCCATGAAAGGGGGGAGGCTGCAGTAATGTTTGTAACCTGTAAAGTTTATACCCTGAAAATTAAAATAAACAATTAAAAAAAAAAAGACATAGGCATTCATTTTATAGAGCCACAAACCACACTAGTAAAATAAAAACATGATAACATGGGATTCGAACCAATGACAGTCTTAATTTGATAGTGCAAACCCTACACCTTACTAACTGTGCTAACCAGACCGTGCATACCAGACACACAATTTATCAGAGATTTAAGTGAATAAGCTACAGTGTCCAAGGTACTAAACATAATATATTCTATGGGGTGTCATAAGCAAGTCATTAGAATACTTTCCTACTAAATTTATGAGACATAAGCATTCAATATTTGAGTAAACAAAGAGAAAATAAAGATATCTATTGGGTTTCACTAAAAAGTCCATTGGAAGACTTGACTATTGTTGTTAAAAGACATAGGCATTCATATTATAGAGCCACAAACCACACTAGTAAAATAAAAACATGATAACAAGGGATTCTAACCAATGACAGTCATAATTTGATAGTGCAACCCTACACCTTACTAACTGTGCCTACAAGACTGTGCATACCAGACATACAATTTATAGGAGATTTAAGTGAATAAGCTTCAGTGTCCAAGGTACTAAACATAATATATTCTATGGGGTGTCATAAGCAAGTCATTAGAATACTTACCTACTAAATTTATAAGACATAAGCATTCAATATTTGAGTAAACAAAGAGAAAATAAAGCTATCTATTGGGTTTCACTAAAAAGTCCATTGGAAGACTTGACTATTGTTGTTAAAAGACATAGGCATTCATATTATAGAGCCACAAACCACACTAGTAAAATAAAAACATGATAATATGAGATTCAAACCAATGACAGTCTTAATTTGATAGTGCAAACCCAACACCTTACTAACTGTGCTAACCAGACTGTGCATACCAGACACACAATTTATCAGAGATTTAAGTGAATAAGCTACAGTGTCGAAGGTACTAAACATAATATATTCTATGGGGTGTCATAAGCAAGTCATTAGAATACTTTCCTACTAAATTTATAAGACATAAGCATTCAATATTTGAGTAAACAAATAGAAAATAAAGCTATCTATTGGGTTTCACTAAAAAGTCCATTGGAAGACTTGACTATTGTTGTTAAAAGACATAGGCATTCATATTATAGAGCCACAAACCACACTAGTAAAATAAAAACATGATAATATGGGATTCGAACCAATGACAGTCTTAATTTGAGAGTGCAAACCCAACACCTAACTAAATGTGCTGAACAGACTGTGCATACCAGACACACAATTTATCAGAGATTTAAGTGAATAAGCTACAGTGTCCAAGGTACTAAACATAATATATTCTATGGGGTGTCATAAGCAAGTCATTAGAATACTTTCCTACTAAATTTATAAGACATAAGCATTCAATATTTGAGTGAACAAAGAGAAAATAAAGCTATCTATTGGGTTTCACTAAAAAGTCCATTGGAAGACTTGACTATTGTTGTTAAAAGACATAGGCATTCGGGGGCGTGGCCACGGCAGCACAGGAGTAGGAAGCAGATCCCGGGAGCTCCCTGGATTAAACATCCTCCTGTAATATCCTGGCCCCTTTGGTGTGCCTGAATACCCTGCTTTTCTTCCCTACGCTGCAGGGCACCGGCAGGCGATTTCCACGCTTTCCCTGGGGTCTGTACGGCCGAGGAGACATACTTCCGGATTTGCGGCCTATACCTCCTCCGGATCCCCGGCCTCAATTTTGGAGATTCCCGGCCCCACTGCTCTGGACTGCTGCTTCCAGTCATAGAGGGAACACTCTCACTTAAAGGCTGACTGATATGTAACTGGTGAGTGACTTTTACCTCCTGGGATCAAATTACACTTTGACTTCAGTTGCTGTCTTATTTTACATACTAAATAACTGCATCGCTCCTGCTCTCACCTATATTCTGGGACGCTGCCAGTACTTTCTTTTACATTTGCCTACTACTTTGGAGACCAGCTGCGGATGTGTTTCTGCTTATTACAACCCTAAAATTCACTCATTGCTGAAGTCTCCTTCTACGCTTTTGACCTGAGATTATACCGGAGTGTCTGTTACTACCTATTGTCCGTCATGGTTCGGGACGGCCAGCGCACGGCTGCGGCGAAGCTGGAGAAATTTGCCAGACAACCTAACCCACTAAACCAACGGGCCTCGCAGGCCGCTTCGCAGGGGGCCTCTCTGTCCCACTCCTACTCCCCATCTGCAACAGCTGCTGAATCCCCTAACACACCCACAGCTCCATCTCTTCAACAAGTGCTGGAGGCAATAGCTGGATCGGAACAGCGTCTTTCAGATAAGATGGAGAAAGTGCAGTGTGATCTCTCACTGCTTCGGCAGGACGTCCAGCGCATACGAGAGAGAGTGGGAGAGGCAGAAACCCGTGTCTCGAATCTGGAGTATATGTGCGGTCCTATGAAACAATCTATTTCCACGGTAACCCAGAAAGTAACATCCCTTCAATCCAAATTACTAGACATGGAGGGTCGGCTGCGTAGAAATAATGTGCGATTTGTGGGCCTGCCGGAGAAGGAGGAGGGCTCCCAGCCTGAGGTCTTCCTGGAGTCATGGCTTAAGGAACTGTACGGCGCTGAATCCTTCACGGCACAGTTTACGGTGGAGCGTGCACACCGGATACCATCTCGTCCTCTACCTCCTGGCGCCCCTCCGCGCACCTTCATCGCCAAATTTCTGCATTATAAGGACCGTGACTCGGTCCTCCGGTTGGGACGCACAAAAGGCCCCCTTACCAGAAACGGGGTTACCGTGTCTGCTTTTCCTGATTTTGCCGCGGAAGTCCAGAAGGACCGAGCCCAGTTTATGCCTATCAAGAGGCGCCTCAGAGACCTGAACGTCTCCTACTCTATGCTATTCCCCTCCCGACTCCGGGTGGTAGCGGACGGGGAAACCAAATTCTTCAATTCCCCTAGAGAGGCGGCCCAATGGCTGGACAGATATGCTCCGGGAGCGCGCCAGATGGCCCCCGGATTGAGGCCCTGCACTGTCTAATGATCGGTTGGGACCACCAGAGGCATCTACCCATTGTCCAGGGAGCCCCCCCTTGGCGTTGGTGGCTCAGGACTTTTCTTTTCTTTCTCTTGATCGCTTGACTTTGGTTAAGGGTTTTGTTTAGTATTTAGCCCTTGAGAGATAGAAACGATAGTTTGGGATTTAAGTATGCCGAAGTTAGGGGTGGTATACGGGGAGGGGGGGGAGAGTTCAGCGAACAGCTTGTTGCTGTGCCTTACACAAGTTTTTTTCTTTCTATAGTTTGTTATTTTTCTCATGCTTAAATTTGTTTTGGAGTACATTCATTTTGATGTGGGAAGTATGTCTGATGCATTGGATACTGTCGATTAAGAATCAGGGATTGAGTAGTATAGCACTGTTATTACCCTCACTAACAATTTCCAGGAATATTCGCTGGACGGTATCTTTAGGTTACTACATAGAATATTACCAGATCTATGGCTAATTTGAAATTTCTGACATGGAATGTTCGAGGTTTAAATAATAAGATAAAGCGTTCCTTAGTATTAACTACACTTCGGAAATATGGTCCGGATGTTGCATGTTTCTGCGAGACTCACTTGGAGGGGAATAGGTTACTGTCACTTAGAAGACCCTGGGTGGGCTGGGCCTATCACGCTTCTCACTCCTCTTCCTCCAGGGGTGTGTCAATCCTGATAAAGAAATCGGTCCAATTTGAGCCGGTATCGGTCAAGACTGACAAATACGGTCGATTTGTGTTCCTTGAATGTAGACTAAGTTCCCAACCCTACTATATACTGGCGGTTTATATCCCCCCCCCATTCTCGTACGATGTACTACAGCAAGCCGCTTCATTCATAGCCTCCTCTCCGGACACCCCGGTAATCTGCTTGGGTGACTTTAACAATGTCATGAATTTAGCTTTAGACAGATGACGCTCTCCGCAGGCTGCTGGGGTCCGCTCTAGTCCTACTAAATTTGCTGATTTTCTGAATAATTTGCAGTGGGTGGATGTGTGGAGAGCTCGGCACCCTACGACTAGACAGTTTTCATGCTTCTCTGGCACGCATGGTTCGTTCTCCAGGATCGATCTGACCCTACTCTCCCCCGTTCTTCTCCCTAGGGTGGTTGACGTCCAATACGAGGCCCGGGGTATATCTGATCACTCCCCTATGGTGTTGACTCCCGCTATGGTGAGCCAGAGGGGTCAATCTTATTGGAAACTGCATCCTTCCTGGCTGCTGCAAATAGGTGACTGCTCTGATCAGGTGACTCAGTGGGAGGGATACTTTACTGACAATGTAGGCTCGGCCCCCGGAACAGTGGTTTGGGATTCATTTAAGGCATTCCTAAGGGGAACGTATATTAGACGTATTTCTGCCCTCAAAATGTCCTGCAGGGAGAGAGAGCGAGCCCTTGAGAGTGACGCCAGGGATTTGGAATCTAGATACTTGGTGGATGGCACCCCTGCGCTGAAGGTACGCTGGCTGGCGGCCCAGTCGGCATGGGTGGCTCATCTGTCTGATAAAAACTCGCGCTCGCTTCTATTTCAGGCTACTAATATTTACATGCAGGGCGATAGGCCAGGTGGCCTGTTGGCTCGATTGGTGCACAGTGACCGCCCAGGTTCTACAATTGCTCAGATGACCGGTAGCGATGGCGCCCTTGTGAACACCACGCCGGAAATTGCGCAGCTATTCCGCTCCTACTATGCTGAGGTCTACAGTTCACAACTGGTAGACTCGACATCAGACCTCTCCGCTTATTTAAGTAATATTCCCCTACCCACACTCCCCCCGGAGGCCTCTGAGATGCTGGAGGCACCATTAACTCTGGAAGAGGTAACGGCGGCTATTGGCTTGTCTCCCAGCGGCAAGGCACCGGGCTATGACGGCATCCCCTCAGAAGTATACAAGACCCACATTGATTTCTTCGGTCCTAGGCTTCACGCCCTGTATTCTGATATTTTTGTTAATGATCAACTTCCCCCCTCTATGGCGGAGGCGATTATTATAGTGATCCCGAAGCCCGGAAAAGACCCTAGATCCCCAGAATCCTATAGACCGATATCATTGATTCCCACTGACGCTAAGATCCTGGCAAAGATTTTAGCAGTTCGACTCAACACCGTAATTACTTCCATTATCCACTCCGACCAGACCGGCTTTATGCCAGGGATGTCCACTTCTATTAACCTACGTAGATTATATACCATGTTACAAATCCCATATGACTTCCCCTCTGACTCGGTAGTGATCTCACTGGATGCCGCCAAGGCATTTGACAGTATCGAGTGGTCCTATCTATGGGAGGTCATGACAGCTATGGGTTTCGGGCCTAAATTTATAAAATGGATTAAATTGCTTTATCAGCACCCGACTGCCAGGATCTCAGTGAATGGCTATATCTCTCCCTCGTTCCGCCTGTTTCGCGGGACCAGGCAGGGATGTCCTCTGTCCCCAACCTTGTTTGCCCTGGCCATCGAACCCTTGGCCTGTCTAATAAGGTCTCACCCAGGCGTGGTGGGCATTCATACCGGCCCTCGTGAGGATAGGATTGCCCTTTACGCTGACGACATGCTGTTGTTTCTGCAGGATTACACCAGGTCTATGCCTACAGTGTTGCAATTGATTGAGGAGTTTGGTGTATATTCAGGCCTTCATATTAACTGGTCTAAGTCCTCTATTATGCCTGTGATTGCCCCCCCCTGCTGCTCCTAAAATCTCCCTACCGCTATGTTGGACGGCGAAATTTAAATATCTTGGGATTCAGGTAACCAATGACCCCTCTGACTTTACACCCTTGAACCTTGATCCGATCATGCAACAAATTACTCGTAAATCCAAGACTTGGTGTAAGCTTCCATTGACTGTATCTGGCAGGGTCAGCCTCGTAAAAATGATAATACTACCTAAGATTCTATATGTGGTTCTGCAATCCCCTGTATATATTCATCCATCCTTCTTTAGAAAATTGAATAGTGTCCTGTCTTCTTTAATATGGGCTAGCAAACGTCCTAGAATACAACTGAACACTCTCACCAGGCTGCGCAGCGACGGAGGTCTGGCCTTGCCAAACTTTCAGATGTACTACTATGCCGCTCAGCTGTCTCATATTAGTGCATGGGTGCAGGATACTGGCGTCACTTCTCTACACTGGGTATTTGTCCGATGCTACTTCCCCGACTTATCCCCCCTGCAGGTGTTGCTGAGTGGGAGCTTGGCCCGGTTCCTCCCTCCTCTTATATACCAAGCCATGAAGGTGTGGCAGGCACTAAAAAATCTTTTGAAATTTGATGGATTGGACCCGGACACCCCCCTCTGGTATTCTAAATGGCTCCCTGAACTGTATGCGCTCGAGGGGAGGGAAGTTTGGGCCCCTAAATCAGTGATTTCCATAAATCACCTTTATACGGATAATACGCTCAAATCCTTCCAACAACTAAAAGATGAGTTTAATTTGCCTAACTCCTATTTTTTTAGATACCTCCAGCTCAGACATGCCTTGCAGTCCCAATTCGCCAATTCCCCCCCTAAAATTATACCATTTCCCATTAAGACCTTTGCAAGTATGCTGGGTCGAGTTAAGATGATTTCCCATGCTTATGGTTATCTACTCGCCAAACTCCATATAGATCCTTTGACACGTCTCCGTGTCAAATGGGAGCAGGATCTGGGCCCCATAGATGAAGAGAACTGGGCCCTTGCTTTGGAAACTCCGTGCACGGTTACCAAATCCATCAGGTATCAACAGATACAATACTTCCTTTTGCATAGAATATATATGACCCCGGCCAGACTGGCCAAATTCGGGACGGGTCGTGTGGGTGACTGCCCTAAGTGTGGGATGACTGCAGGTACTTTTTGGCACCTCATTTGGGATTGTCCGGTGTTGCGGGCTTTCTGGGCGGGGGTCGGATCGATTCTGGAGAACACAGGGGTGGACGAGGCCATGCTTACTCCGCAATTTTGCATCCTGGGAATGGGTAGCTCTGACTTTGTGTCTGGTCCAGAGGGCCTATATGCTCGCAACATATGTGCAATGGCGAAGGTGAGCATTGCGAGGCTATGGATGGCCCCTAAGGGCCCTACACTCCCCGCTCTTAAGGCACTAATAAACGACACTGTTTTTAAGGAACGATACATTTATATGAAACACAATGCCTCCGCTAAATTTGAAAGAATTTGGTCTCCATGGCTGGAATCCATATACTCCGTCCCAGACCCTACAACTTAATGGTGATAGGGTTACTAACAGGTCCTGGATTTGCCAAGTTATGATCTTCTAGGGCCAATGGGTTGTGAATGAGAGAGTGGCTCTGTGCCCATCTGGACAGGGTAGGATTTAGAGTGCTATTATCCCCCAATGCGTCCTCTTCCCCATAATGTTTTTTGTCTCTTTGTTTTTTTAATTTTTTTTATTTCTGGGGTTCTCTGTGTTTGGTTTCTGATTGTTTTCTTCTCTTTTAAAGGGTTTTACTAGGACGGATTGTCCGTAAGAGTTATATTTGAGGGGGGGGGGAACAAAACAAAGTATAATGTGATTTCATGAATACTAGAGTGTACGGATAATGCAAAATAATGGTATATATAACTGTACATTCCTATGCGCCTATGAGCAAATGACATAGTTTGAAAATAAGTCGAAAGTGAATGCTGTTCCCCGATGAGGACATGTCATTACGTGTTTAATGTGTTCCTGTTATGCAATGTCTGTATGCAAACTACTCTCCTTCGAAATAAAAATACTTTATTAAAAAAAAAAAAAGACATAGGCATTTATTTTATAGAGCCACAAACCACACTAGTAAAATAAAAACATGATAACATGGGATTCGAACCAATGACAGTATTAATTTGAGAGTGCAAACCCAACACCTTACTAACTGTGCTAACCAGACCGTGCATACCCACGCAATTTATCAGAGATTTAAGTGAATAAGCTACAGTGTCCAAGGTACTAAACATAATATATTCTATGGGGTGTCATAAGCAAGTCATTAGAATACTTTCCTTCTAAATTTATAAGACATAAGCATTCAATATTTGAGTAAACAAAGAGAAAATAAAGCTATCTATTGGGTTTCACTAAAAAGTCCATTGGAAGACTTGACTATTGTTGTTAAAAGACATAGGCATTCATTTTATAGAGCCAAAAACCACACTAGTAAAATAAAAACATGATAACATGGGATTCGAACCAGTGACAGTCTTAATTTGATAGTGCAAACCCAACGCCTTACTAACTGTGCTAACCAGACCGTGCATACAAGACACACAATTTATCAGAGATTTAAGTGAATAAGCTACAGTGTCCAAGGTACTAAACATAATATATTCTATGGGGTATCATAAGCAAGTCATTAGAATACTTTCCTACTAAATTTATAAGACATAAGCATTCAATATTTGAGTAAACAAAGAGAAAATAAAGCTATCTATTGGGTTTCACTAAAAACTCCATTGGAAGACTTGACTATTGTTGTTAAAAGACATAGGCATTGCATATAAAATCTTATATCGGTGGTATCTAGTCCCCTCTAGACTTCACAAAATGTTTCCCTCCTCCCAGCCATTGTGCTGGAGAGGATGCGGCGGACACGGCTCTTTCCTCCATATATGGTGGACGTGCCCTAAAATCGAGCTATTCTGGGATTCAGTCGCCCACCTGTTGAGTACAGTGCTCCAGACCCGGATATACAAAGATCCTTGGTCCTTCCTGCTAGGCCTCCCCACTGCCAATGCACCTCCGAACTCCGGTAAATTACTGACACAGATCTTGAACGCGGCTAGATGCGCAATTGCCCTAAACTGGAAAAAGAGGGAGTCCCCCCCTATGCAACAGGTCATCAACAAAGTATGGTACTTCGCAAGCATGGAAAAAATCACTGCATACCTCCATAACAGATCTTTTCAGTTCCTTCAAATATGGGAACTTTGGTTTGACTCACAGGCCCCCGCACACGGAGCTCGACCCCCCGGGAGCTCGACGGCCCTACTATTATGACCCCTGTACTCTCCTAGCCTGACAAGTGGCTCAGAGGATATCCTCATCATATCCTTTCCGTGTTCCCCGAGTAGCACTTTCCATTTAGTACTAGCGCCATGCGCGTACCAGCGCAAAACGGGGGCGTACCAGCGGCATTTCCCTAACCCTGTCACCTCTCCTCCTACTCTATTCCCTCCCCATCTCCCCTGTCTCTTTTTCTCGCCTCTCAGGTTCTATCTCTTTAGTCTCTACCCTCCTACAGTCATAATTACGAACCTGTGTGTCGGTTCCCACCCATTTGAATAGTCTCAGTCTACCCTGAGACATAACTCTTTGCTGTTTCTTTGCATTGTGGGAACCACATGTTCCTTATTTTAAGGTTATATTTCTGTTATCGGTAATGTAATATTAGACAGAACAGCCCATCCCATGAAAGGGGGGAGGCTGCAGTAATGTTTGTAACCTGTAAAGTTTATACCCTGAAAATTAAAATAAACAATTAAAAAAAAAAAGACATAGGCATTCATTTTATAGAGCCACAAACCACACTAGTAAAATAAAAACATGATAACATGGGATTCGAACCAATGACAGTCTTAATTTGATAGTGCAAACCCTACACCTTACTAACTGTGCTAACCAGACCGTGCATACCAGACACACAATTTATCAGAGATTTAAGTGAATAAGCTACAGTGTCCAAGGTACTAAACATAATATATTCTATGGGGTGTCATAAGCAAGTCATTAGAATACTTTCCTACTAAATTTATGAGACATAAGCATTCAATATTTGAGTAAACAAAGAGAAAATAAAGATATCTATTGGGTTTCACTAAAAAGTCCATTGGAAGACTTGACTATTGTTGTTAAAAGACATAGGCATTCATATTATAGAGCCACAAACCACACTAGTAAAATAAAAACATGATAACAAGGGATTCTAACCAATGACAGTCATAATTTGATAGTGCAACCCTACACCTTACTAACTGTGCCTACAAGACTGTGCATACCAGACATACAATTTATAGGAGATTTAAGTGAATAAGCTTCAGTGTCCAAGGTACTAAACATAATATATTCTATGGGGTGTCATAAGCAAGTCATTAGAATACTTACCTACTAAATTTATAAGACATAAGCATTCAATATTTGAGTAAACAAAGAGAAAATAAAGCTATCTATTGGGTTTCACTAAAAAGTCCATTGGAAGACTTGACTATTGTTGTTAAAAGACATAGGCATTCATATTATAGAGCCACAAACCACACTAGTAAAATAAAAACATGATAATATGAGATTCAAACCAATGACAGTCTTAATTTGATAGTGCAAACCCAACACCTTACTAACTGTGCTAACCAGACTGTGCATACCAGACACACAATTTATCAGAGATTTAAGTGAATAAGCTACAGTGTCGAAGGTACTAAACATAATATATTCTATGGGGTGTCATAAGCAAGTCATTAGAATACTTTCCTACTAAATTTATAAGACATAAGCATTCAATATTTGAGTAAACAAATAGAAAATAAAGCTATCTATTGGGTTTCACTAAAAAGTCCATTGGAAGACTTGACTATTGTTGTTAAAAGACATAGGCATTCATATTATAGAGCCACAAACCACACTAGTAAAATAAAAACATGATAATATGGGATTCGAACCAATGACAGTCTTAATTTGAGAGTGCAAACCCAACACCTAACTAAATGTGCTGAACAGACTGTGCATACCAGACACACAATTTATCAGAGATTTAAGTGAATAAGCTACAGTGTCCAAGGTACTAAACATAATATATTCTATGGGGTGTCATAAGCAAGTCATTAGAATACTTTCCTACTAAATTTATAAGACATAAGCATTCAATATTTGAGTGAACAAAGAGAAAATAAAGCTATCTATTGGGTTTCACTAAAAAGTCCATTGGAAGACTTGACTATTGTTGTTAAAAGACATAGGCATTCGGGGGCGTGGCCACGGCAGCACAGGAGTAGGAAGCAGATCCCGGGAGCTCCCTGGATTAAACATCCTCCTGTAATATCCTGGCCCCTTTGGTGTGCCTGAATACCCTGCTTTTCTTCCCTACGCTGCAGGGCACCGGCAGGCGATTTCCACGCTTTCCCTGGGGTCTGTACGGCCGAGGAGACATACTTCCGGATTTGCGGCCTATACCTCCTCCGGATCCCCGGCCTCAATTTTGGAGATTCCCGGCCCCACTGCTCTGGACTGCTGCTTCCAGTCATAGAGGGAACACTCTCACTTAAAGGCTGACTGATATGTAACTGGTGAGTGACTTTTACCTCCTGGGATCAAATTACACTTTGACTTCAGTTGCTGTCTTATTTTACATACTAAATAACTGCATCGCTCCTGCTCTCACCTATATTCTGGGACGCTGCCAGTACTTTCTTTTACATTTGCCTACTACTTTGGAGACCAGCTGCGGATGTGTTTCTGCTTATTACAACCCTAAAATTCACTCATTGCTGAAGTCTCCTTCTACGCTTTTGACCTGAGATTATACCGGAGTGTCTGTTACTACCTATTGTCCGTCATGGTTCGGGACGGCCAGCGCACGGCTGCGGCGAAGCTGGAGAAATTTGCCAGACAACCTAACCCACTAAACCAACGGGCCTCGCAGGCCGCTTCGCAGGGGGCCTCTCTGTCCCACTCCTACTCCCCATCTGCAACAGCTGCTGAATCCCCTAACACACCCACAGCTCCATCTCTTCAACAAGTGCTGGAGGCAATAGCTGGATCGGAACAGCGTCTTTCAGATAAGATGGAGAAAGTGCAGTGTGATCTCTCACTGCTTCGGCAGGACGTCCAGCGCATACGAGAGAGAGTGGGAGAGGCAGAAACCCGTGTCTCGAATCTGGAGTATATGTGCGGTCCTATGAAACAATCTATTTCCACGGTAACCCAGAAAGTAACATCCCTTCAATCCAAATTACTAGACATGGAGGGTCGGCTGCGTAGAAATAATGTGCGATTTGTGGGCCTGCCGGAGAAGGAGGAGGGCTCCCAGCCTGAGGTCTTCCTGGAGTCATGGCTTAAGGAACTGTACGGCGCTGAATCCTTCACGGCACAGTTTACGGTGGAGCGTGCACACCGGATACCATCTCGTCCTCTACCTCCTGGCGCCCCTCCGCGCACCTTCATCGCCAAATTTCTGCATTATAAGGACCGTGACTCGGTCCTCCGGTTGGGACGCACAAAAGGCCCCCTTACCAGAAACGGGGTTACCGTGTCTGCTTTTCCTGATTTTGCCGCGGAAGTCCAGAAGGACCGAGCCCAGTTTATGCCTATCAAGAGGCGCCTCAGAGACCTGAACGTCTCCTACTCTATGCTATTCCCCTCCCGACTCCGGGTGGTAGCGGACGGGGAAACCAAATTCTTCAATTCCCTAGAGAGGCGGCCCAATGGCTGGACAGATATGCTCCGGGAGCGCGCCAGATGGCCCCGGATTGAGGCCCTGCACTGTCTAATGATCGGTTGGGACCACCAGAGGCATCTACCCATTGTCCAGGGAGCCCCCCCTTGGCGTTGGTGGCTCAGGACTTTTCTTTTCTTTCTCTTGATCGCTTGACTTTGTTAAGGGTTTTGTTTAGTATTTAGCCCTTGAGAGATAGAAACGATAGTTTGGGATTTAAGTATGCCGAAGTTAGGGGTGGTATACGGGGAGGGGGGGAGAGTTCAGCGAACAGCTTGTTGCTGTGCGTGCCTTACACAAGTTTTTTTCTTTCTATAGTTTGTTATTTTTCTCATGCTTAAATTTGTTTTGGAGTACATTCATTTTGATGTGGGAAGTATGTCTGATGCATTGGATACTGTCGATTAAGAATCAGGGATTGAGTAGTATAGCACTGTTATTACCCTCACTAACAATTTCCAGGAATATTCGCTGGACGGTATCTTTAGGTTACTACATAGAATATTACCAGATCTATGGCTAATTTGAAATTTCTGACATGGAATGTTCGAGGTTTAAATAATAAGATAAAGCGTTCCTTAGTATTAACTACACTTCGGAAATATGGTCCGGATGTTGCATGTTTCTGCGAGACTCACTTGGAGGGGAATAGGTTACTGTCACTTAGAAGACCCTGGGTGGGCTGGGCCTATCACGCTTCTCACTCCTCTTCCTCCAGGGGTGTGTCAATCCTGATAAAGAAATCGGTCCAATTTGAGCCGGTATCGGTCAAGACTGACAAATACGGTCGATTTGTGTTCCTTGAATGTAGACTAAGTTCCCAACCCTACTATATACTGGCGGTTTATATCCCCCCCCCATTCTCGTACGATGTACTACAGCAAGCCGCTTCATTCATAGCCTCCTCTCCGGACACCCCGGTAATCTGCTTGGGTGACTTTAACAATGTCATGAATTTAGCTTTAGACAGATGACGCTCTCCGCAGGCTGCTGGGGTCCGCTCTAGTCCTACTAAATTTGCTGATTTTCTGAATAATTTGCAGTGGGTGGATGTGTGGAGAGCTCGGCACCCTACGACTAGACAGTTTTCATGCTTCTCTGGCACGCATGGTTCGTTCTCCAGGATCGATCTGACCCTACTCTCCCCCGTTCTTCTCCCTAGGGTGGTTGACGTCCAATACGAGGCCCGGGGTATATCTGATCACTCCCCTATGGTGTTGACTCCCGCTATGGTGAGCCAGAGGGGTCAATCTTATTGGAAACTGCATCCTTCCTGGCTGCTGCAAATAGGTGACTGCTCTGATCAGGTGACTCAGTGGGAGGGATACTTTACTGACAATGTAGGCTCGGCCCCCGGAACAGTGGTTTGGGATTCATTTAAGGCATTCCTAAGGGGAACGTATATTAGACGTATTTCTGCCCTCAAAATGTCCTGCAGGGAGAGAGAGCGAGCCCTTGAGAGTGACGCCAGGGATTTGGAATCTAGATACTTGGTGGATGGCACCCCTGCGCTGAAGGTACGCTGGCTGGCGGCCCAGTCGGCATGGGTGGCTCATCTGTCTGATAAAAACTCGCGCTCGCTTCTATTTCAGGCTACTAATATTTACATGCAGGGCGATAGGCCAGGTGGCCTGTTGGCTCGATTGGTGCACAGTGACCGCCCAGGTTCTACAATTGCTCAGATGACCGGTAGCGATGGCGCCCTTGTGAACACCACGCCGGAAATTGCGCAGCTATTCCGCTCCTACTATGCTGAGGTCTACAGTTCACAACTGGTAGACTCGACATCAGACCTCTCCGCTTATTTAAGTAATATTCCCCTACCCACACTCCCCCCGGAGGCCTCTGAGATGCTGGAGGCACCATTAACTCTGGAAGAGGTAACGGCGGCTATTGGCTTGTCTCCCAGCGGCAAGGCACCGGGCTATGACGGCATCCCCTCAGAAGTATACAAGACCCACATTGATTTCTTCGGTCCTAGGCTTCACGCCCTGTATTCTGATATTTTTGTTAATGATCAACTTCCCCCCTCTATGGCGGAGGCGATTATTATAGTGATCCCGAAGCCCGGAAAAGACCCTAGATCCCCAGAATCCTATAGACCGATATCATTGATTCCCACTGACGCTAAGATCCTGGCAAAGATTTTAGCAGTTCGACTCAACACCGTAATTACTTCCATTATCCACTCCGACCAGACCGGCTTTATGCCAGGGATGTCCACTTCTATTAACCTACGTAGATTATATACCATGTTACAAATCCCATATGACTTCCCCTCTGACTCGGTAGTGATCTCACTGGATGCCGCCAAGGCATTTGACAGTATCGAGTGGTCCTATCTATGGGAGGTCATGACAGCTATGGGTTTCGGGCCTAAATTTATAAAATGGATTAAATTGCTTTATCAGCACCCGACTGCCAGGATCTCAGTGAATGGCTATATCTCTCCCTCGTTCCGCCTGTTTCGCGGGACCAGGCAGGGATGTCCTCTGTCCCCAACCTTGTTTGCCCTGGCCATCGAACCCTTGGCCTGTCTAATAAGGTCTCACCCAGGCGTGGTGGGCATTCATACCGGCCCTCGTGAGGATAGGATTGCCCTTTACGCTGACGACATGCTGTTGTTTCTGCAGGATTACACCAGGTCTATGCCTACAGTGTTGCAATTGATTGAGGAGTTTGGTGTATATTCAGGCCTTCATATTAACTGGTCTAAGTCCTCTATTATGCCTGTGATTGCCCCCCCCTGCTGCTCCTAAAATCTCCCTACCGCTATGTTGGACGGCGAAATTTAAATATCTTGGGATTCAGGTAACCAATGACCCCTCTGACTTTACACCCTTGAACCTTGATCCGATCATGCAACAAATTACTCGTAAATCCAAGACTTGGTGTAAGCTTCCATTGACTGTATCTGGCAGGGTCAGCCTCGTAAAAATGATAATACTACCTAAGATTCTATATGTGGTTCTGCAATCCCCTGTATATATTCATCCATCCTTCTTTAGAAAATTGAATAGTGTCCTGTCTTCTTTAATATGGGCTAGCAAACGTCCTAGAATACAACTGAACACTCTCACCAGGCTGCGCAGCGACGGAGGTCTGGCCTTGCCAAACTTTCAGATGTACTACTATGCCGCTCAGCTGTCTCATATTAGTGCATGGGTGCAGGATACTGGCGTCACTTCTCTACACTGGGTATTTGTCCGATGCTACTTCCCCGACTTATCCCCCCTGCAGGTGTTGCTGAGTGGGAGCTTGGCCCGGTTCCTCCCTCCTCTTATATACCAAGCCATGAAGGTGTGGCAGGCACTAAAAAATCTTTTGAAATTTGATGGATTGGACCCGGACACCCCCCTCTGGTATTCTAAATGGCTCCCTGAACTGTATGCGCTCAAGAGGAGGGAAGTTTGGGCCCCTAAATCAGTGATTTCCATAAATCACCTTTATACGGATAATACGCTCAAATCCTTCCAACAACTAAAAGATGAGTTTAATTTGCCTAACTCCTATTTTTTTAGATACCTCCAGCTCAGACATGCCTTGCAGTCCCAATTCGCCAATTCCCCCCCTAAAATTATACCATTTCCCATTAAGACCTTTGCAAGTATGCTGGGTCGAGTTAAGATGATTTCCCATGCTTATGGTTATCTACTCGCCAAACTCCATATAGATCGTTTGACACGTCTCCGTGTCAAATGGGAGCAGGATCTGGGCCCCATAGATGAAGAGAACTGGGCCCTTGCTTTGGAAACTCCGTGCACGGTTACCAAATCCATCAGGTATCAACAGATACAATACTTCCTTTTGCATAGAATATATATGACCCCGGCCAGACTGGCCAAATTCGGGACGGGTCGTGTGGGTGACTGCCCTAAGTGTGGGATGACTGCAGGTACTTTTTGGCACCTCATTTGGGATTGTCCGGTGTTGCGGGCTTTCTGGGCGGGGGTCGGATCGATTCTGGAGAACACAGGGGTGGACGAGGCCATTCTTACTCCGCAATTTTGCATCCTGGGAATGGGTAGCTCTGACTTTGTGTCTGGTCCAGAGGGCCTATATGCTCGCAACATATGTGCAATGGCGAAGGTGAGCATTGCGAGGCTATGGATGGCCCCTAAGGGCCCTACACTCCCCGCTCTTAAGGCACTAATAAACGACACTGTTTTTAAGGAACGATACATTTATATGAAACACAATGCCTCCGCTAAATTTGAAAGAATTTGGTCTCCATGGCTGGAATCCATATACTCCGTCCCAGACCCTACAAGTTAATGGTGATAGGGTTACTAACAGGTCCTGGATTTGCCAAGTTATGATCTTCTAGGGCCAATGGGTTGTGAATGAGAGAGTGGCTCTGTGCCCATCTGGACAGGGTAGGATTTAGAGTGCTATTATCCCCCAATGCGTCCTCTTCCCCATAATGTTTTTTGTCTCTTTGTTTTTTTAATTTTTTTTATTTCTGGGGTTCTCTGTGTTTGGTTTCTGATTGTTTTCTTCTCTTTTAAAGGGTTTTACTAGGACGGATTGTCCGTAAGAGTTATATTTGAGGGGGGGGGGGAACAAAACAAAGTATAATGTGATTTCATGAATACTAGAGTGTACGGATAATGCAAAATAATGGTATATATAACTGTACATTCCTATGCGCCTATGAGCAAATGACATAGTTTGAAAATAAGTCGAAAGTGAATGCTGTTCCACGATGAGGACATGTCATTACGTGTTTAATGTGTTCCTGTTATGCAATGTCTGTATGCAAACTACTCTCCTTCGAAATAAAAATACTTTATTTAAAAAAAAAAAGACATAGGCATTCATTTTATAGAGCCACAAACCACACTAGTAAAATAAAAACATGATAACATGGGATTCAAACCAATGACAGTCTTAATTTGATAATGCAAACCCAACACCTTACTAACTGTGCTAACCAGACCGTGCATACCAGACACACAATTTATCAGAGATTTAAGTGAATAAGCTACAGTGTCCAAGGTACTAAACATAATATATTCTATGGGGTGTCATAAGCAAGTCATTAGAATACTTTCCTACTAAATTTATGAGACATAAGCATTCAATATTTGAGTAAACAAAGAGAAAATAAAGCTATCTATTGGGTTTCACTAAAAAGTCCATTGGAAGACTTGACTATTGTTGTTAAAAGACATAGGCATTCATTTTATAGAGCCAAAAACCACACTAGTAAAATAAAAACATGATAAAATGGGATTTGAACCAGTGACAGTCTTAATTTGATAGTGCAAACCCAACGCCTTACTAACTGTGCTAACCAGACCGTGCATACCAGACACACAATTTATCAGAGATTTAAGTGAATAAGCTACAGTGTCCAAGGTACTAAACATAATATATTCTATGGGGTGTCATAAGCAAGTCATTAGAATACTTTCCTACTAAATTTATAAGACATAAGCATTCAATATTTGAGTAAACAAAGAGAAAATAACGCTATCTATTGGGTTTCACTAAAAAGTCCATTGGAAGACTTGACTATTGTTGTTAAAAGACATAGGCATTCATATTATAGAGCCACAAACCACACTAGTAAAATAAAAACATGATAATATGGGATTCGAACCAATGACAGTCTTAATTTGATAGTGTGAACCCAACACCTTACTAACTGTGCTAACCAGACTGTGCATACCAAACACACAATTTATCAGAGATTTAAGTGAATAAGCTACAGTGTCCAAGGTACTAAACATAATATATTCTATGGGGTATCATAAGCAAGTCATTAGAATACTTTCCTACTAAATTTATAAGACATAAGCATTCAATATTTGAGTAAACAAAGAGAAAATAAAGCTATCTATTGGGTTTCACTAAAAAGTCCATTGGAAGACTTGACTATTGTTGTTAAAAGACATAGGCATTCATTTTATAGAGCCACAAACCACACTAGTAAAATAAAAACATGATAACATGGGATTCGAACCAATGACAGTCTTAATTTGATAGTGCAAACCCTACACCTTACTAACTGTGCTAACCAGACCGTGCATACCAGACACACAATTTATCAGAGATTTAAGTGAATAAGCTACAGTGTCCAAGGTACTAAACATAATATATTCTATGGGGTGTCATAAGCAAGTCATTAGAATACTTTCCTACTAAATTTATGAGACATAAGCATTCAATATTTGAGTAAACAAAGAGAAAATAAAGATATCTATTGGGTTTCACTAAAAAGTCCATTGGAAGACTTGACTATTGTTGTTAAAAGACATAGGCATTCATATTATAGAGCCACAAACCACACTAGTAAAATAAAAACATGATAACAAGGGATTCTAACCAATGACAGTCATAATTTGATAGTGCAACCCTACACCTTACTAACTGTGCCTACAAGACTGTGCATACCAGACATACAATTTATAGGAGATTTAAGTGAATAAGCTTCAGTGTCCAAGGTACTAAACATAATATATTCTATGGGGTGTCATAAGCAAGTCATTAGAATACTTACCTACTAAATTTATAAGACATAAGCATTCAATATTTGAGTAAACAAAGAGAAAATAAAGCTATCTATTGGGTTTCACTAAAAAGTCCATTGGAAGACTTGACTATTGTTGTTAAAAGACATAGGCATTCATATTATAGAGCCACAAACCACACTAGTAAAATAAAAACATGATAATATGAGATTCAAACCAATGACAGTCTTAATTTGATAGTGCAAACCCAACACCTTACTAACTGTGCTAACCAGACTGTGCATACCAGACACACAATTTATCAGAGATTTAAGTGAATAAGCTACAGTGTCGAAGGTACTAAACATAATATATTCTATGGGGTGTCATAAGCAAGTCATTAGAATACTTTCCTACTAAATTTATAAGACATAAGCATTCAATATTTGAGTAAACAAATAGAAAATAAAGCTATCTATTGGGTTTCACTAAAAAGTCCATTGGAAGACTTGACTATTGTTGTTAAAAGACATAGGCATTCATATTATAGAGCCACAAACCACACTAGTAAAATAAAAACATGATAATATGGGATTCGAACCAATGACAGTCTTAATTTGAGAGTGCAAACCCAACACCTAACTAAATGTGCTGAACAGACTGTGCATACCAGACACACAATTTATCAGAGATTTAAGTGAATAAGCTACAGTGTCCAAGGTACTAAACATAATATATTCTATGGGGTGTCATAAGCAAGTCATTAGAATACTTTCCTACTAAATTTATAAGACATAAGCATTCAATATTTGAGTGAACAAAGAGAAAATAAAGCTATCTATTGGGTTTCACTAAAAAGTCCATTGGAAGACTTGACTATTGTTGTTAAAAGACATAGGCATTCGGGGGCGTGGCCACGGCAGCACAGGAGTAGGAAGCAGATCCCGGGAGCTCCCTGGATTAAACATCCTCCTGTAATATCCTGGCCCCTTTGGTGTGCCTGAATACCCTGCTTTTCTTCCCTACGCTGCAGGGCACCGGCAGGCGATTTCCACGCTTTCCCTGGGGTCTGTACGGCCGAGGAGACATACTTCCGGATTTGCGGCCTATACCTCCTCCGGATCCCCGGCCTCAATTTTGGAGATTCCC
>NW_026968730.1:0-73037 GCF_028390025.1 Pseudophryne corroboree
ATGGTAACTAAAGTTTAAAGCAGAAATAGGGGCACTTTTAAAATTTTCATTTTTGACCAAAATCAATGGGTCCGGGGCTTAGGGAATTTCTCATATGCCCCAAAACCGTTGAAGCTCCTGTTCAAAAATCATGCTCCGAAATCAACTTTTTTCATCTCAGGGATTCATTTTGGGATGGTAACTAAAGTTTAAAGCAGAAATAGGGGCACTTTTAAAATTTTCATTTTTGACCAAAATCGATGGGTCCGGGGCTTAGGGAATTTCTCATATGCCCCAAAACTGTTGAAGCTCCTGTTCAAAAATCATGCTCCGAAATCAACTTTTTTCATCTCAGGGATTCATTTTGGGATGGTAACTAAAGTTTAAAGCAGAAATTGGGGCACTTTTAAAATTTTCATTTTTGACCAAAATCGATGGTTCCGGGGCTTAGGGAATTTCTCATATGCCCCAAAACCATTGAAGCTTCTGTTCAAAAATCATGCTCCGAAATCAACTTTTTTAATCTCAGGGATTCATTTTGGGATGGTAACTAAAGTTTAAAGCAGAAATAGGGGCACTTTTAAATTTTCATTTTTGACCAAAATCGATGGGTCCGGGGCTTAGGGAATTTCTCATATGCCCCAAAACCGTTGAAGCTCCTGTTCAAAAATCATGCTCCGAAATCAACTTTTTTAATCTCAGGGATTCCTTTTGGGATGGTAACTAAAGTTTAAAGCAGAAATAGGGGCACTTTTAAAATTTTCATTTTTGACAAAAATCGATGGGTCCAGGGCTTAGGGAATTTCTCATATGCCCCAAAACCGTTGAAGCTCCTGTTCAAAAATCATGCTCCAAAATCAACTTTTTTCATCTCAGGGATTCCTTTTGGGATGGTAACTAAAGTTTAAAGCAGAAATAGGGGCACTTTTAAAATTTTCATTTTTGACCAAAATCGATGGGTCCGGGGCTTAGGGAATTTCTCATATGCCACAAAACCGTTGAAGCTCCTGTTCAAAAATCATGCTCTGAAATCAACTTTTTTCATCTCAGGGATTCATTTTGGGATGGTAACTAAAGTTTAAAGCAGAAATAGGGGCACTTTTAAAATTTTCATTTTAGACCAAAATCGATGGGTCCTGGGCTTAGGGAATTTCTCATATGCCACAAAACCGTTGAAGCTCCTGTTCAAAAATCATGCTCCGAAATCAACTATTTTCATCTCAGGGATTCATTTTGGGATGGTAACTAAAGTTTAAAGCAGAAATAGGGGCACTTTTAAAAATTTCATTTTTGACCAAAATCGATGGGTCCGGGGCTTAGGGAATTTCTCATATGCCCCAAAACCGTTGAAGCTCCTGTTCAAAAATCATGCTCCGAAATCGACTTTTTTCATCTCAGGGATTCATTTTGGGATGGTAACTAAAGTTTAAAGCAGAAATAGGGGCACTTTTAAAATTTTCATTTTTGACCAAAATCGATGGGTCCGGGACTTAGGGAATTTCTCATATGCCCCAAAACCGTTGAAGCTCCTGTTCAAAAATCATGCTCCGAAATTAACTTTTTTCATCTCAGGGATTCATTTTGGGATGGTAACTAAAGTTTAAAGCAGAAATAGGGGCACTTTTAAAATTTTCATTTTTGACCAAAATCGATGGGTCCGGGGCTTAGGGAATTTCTCATATGCCACAAAACCGTTGAAGCTCCTGTTCAAAAATCATGCTCTGAAATCAACTTTTTTCATCTCAGGGATTCATTTTGGGATGGTAAATAAAGTTTAAAGCAGAAATAGGGGCACTTTTAAAATTTTCATTTTTGACCAAAATCGATGGGTCCGGGGCTTAGGGAATTTCTCATATGCCCCAAAACCGTTGAAGCTCCTGTTCAAACATCATGCTCCGAAATCAACTTTTTTCATCTCAGGGATTCATTTTGGGATGGTAACTAAAGTTTAAAGCAGAAATAGGGGCACTTTTAAAATTTTCATTTTTGACAAAAATCGATGGGTCCGGGGCTTAGGGAATTTCTCATATGCCACAAAACCGTTGAAGCTCCTGTTCAAAAATCATGCTCTGAAATCAACTTTTTTCATCTCAGGGATTCATTTTGGGATGGTAACTAAAGTTTAAAGCAGAAATAGGGGCACTTTTAAAATTTTCATTTTAGACCAAAATCGATGGGTCCTGGGCTTAGGGAATTTCTCATATGCCACAAAACCGTTGAAGCTCCTGTTCAAAAATCATGCTCCGAAATCAACTATTTTCATCTCAGGGATTCATTTTGGGATGGTAACTAAAGTTTAAAGCAGAAATAGGGGCACTTTTAAAAATTTCATTTTTGACCAAAATCGATGGGTCCGGGGCTTAGGGAATTTCTCATATGCCCCAAAACCGTTGAAGTTCCTGTTCAAAAATCATGCTCCGAAATCAACTTTTTTCATCTCAGGGATTCATTTTGGGATGGTAACTAAAGTTTAAAGCAGAAATAGGGGCACTTTTAAAATTTTCATTTTTGACCAAAATCGATGGGTCCGGGACTTAGGGAATTTCTCATATGCCCCAAAACCGTTGAATCTCCTGTTCAAAAATCATGCTCCGAAATCAACTTTTTTCATCTCAGGGATTCATTTTGGGATGGTAACTAAAGTTTAAAGCAGAAATAGGGGCACTTTTAAAATTTTCATTTTTGACCAAAATCAATGGGTCCGGGGCTTAGGGAATTTCTCATATGCCCCAAAACCGTTGAAGCTCCTGTTCAAAAATCATGCTCCGAAATCAACTTTTTTCATCTCAGGGATTCATTTTGGGATGGTAACTAAAGTTTAAAGCAGAAATAGGGGCACTTTTAAAATTTTCATTTTTGACCAAAATCGATGGGTCCGGGGCTTAGGGAATTTCTCATATGCCCCAAAACCGTTGAAGCTCCTGTTCAAAAATCATGCTCCGAAATCAACTTTTTTCATCTCAGGGATTCATTTTGGGATGGTAACTAAAGTTTAAAGCAGAAATAGGGGCACTTTTAAATTTTCATTTTTGACCAAAATCGATGGGTCCGGGGCTTAGGGAATTTCTCATATGCCCCAAAACCGTTGAAGCTCCTGTTCAAAAATCATGCTCCGAAATCAACTTTTTTAATCTCAGGGATTCCTTTTGGGATGGTAACTAAAGTTTAAAGCAGAAATAGGGGCACTTTTAAAATTTTCATTTTTGACAAAAATCGATGGGTCCAGGGCTTAGGGAATTTCTCATATGCCCCAAAACCGTTGAAGCTCCTGTTCAAAAATCATGCTCCAAAATCAACTTTTTTCATCTCAGGGATTCCTTTTGGGATGGTAACTAAAGTTTAAAGCAGAAATAGGGGCACTTTTAAAATTTTCATTTTTGACCAAAATCGATGGGTCCGGGGCTTAGGGAATTTCTCATATGCCACAAAACCGTTGAAGCTCCTGTTCAAAAATCATGCTCTGAAATCAACTTTTTTCATCTCAGGGATTCATTTTGGGATGGTAACTAAAGTTTAAAGCAGAAATAGGGGCACTTTTAAAATTTTCATTTTAGACCAAAATCGATGGGTCCTGGGCTTAGGGAATTTCTCATATGCCACAAAACCGTTGAAGCTCCTGTTCAAAAATCATGCTCCGAAATCAACTATTTTCATCTCAGGGATTCATTTTGGGATGGTAACTAAAGTTTAAAGCAGAAATAGGGGCACTTTTAAAAATTTCATTTTTGACCAAAATCGATGGGTCCGGGGCTTAGGGAATTTCTCATATGCCCCAAAACCGTTGAAGCTCCTGTTCAAAAATCATGCTCCGAAATCGACTTTTTTCATCTCAGGGATTCATTTTGGGATGGTAACTAAAGTTTAAAGCAGAAATAGGGGCACTTTTAAAATTTTCATTTTTGACCAAAATCGATGGGTCCGGGACTTAGGGAATTTCTCATATGCCCCAAAACCGTTGAAGCTCCTGTTCAAAAATCATGCTCCGAAATTAACTTTTTTCATCTCAGGGATTCATTTTGGGATGGTAACTAAAGTTTAAAGCAGAAATAGGGGCACTTTTAAAATTTTCATTTTTGACCAAAATCGATGGGTCCGGGGCTTAGGGAATTTCTCATATGCCACAAAACCGTTGAAGCTCCTGTTCAAAAATCATGCTCTGAAATCAACTTTTTTCATCTCAGGGATTCATTTTGGGATGGTAAATAAAGTTTAAAGCAGAAATAGGGGCACTTTTAAAATTTTCATTTTTGACCAAAATCGATGGGTCCGGGGCTTAGGGAATTTCTCATATGCCCCAAAACCGTTGAAGCTCCTGTTCAAACATCATGCTCCGAAATCAACTTTTTTCATCTCAGGGATTCATTTTGGGATGGTAACTAAAGTTTAAAGCAGAAATAGGGGCACTTTTAAAATTTTCATTTTTGACAAAAATCGATGGGTCCGGGGCTTAGGGAATTTCTCATATGCCACAAAACCGTTGAAGCTCCTGTTCAAAAATCATGCTCTGAAATCAACTTTTTTCATCTCAGGGATTCATTTTGGGATGGTAACTAAAGTTTAAAGCAGAAATAGGGGCACTTTTAAAATTTTCATTTTAGACCAAAATCGATGGGTCCTGGGCTTAGGGAATTTCTCATATGCCACAAAACCGTTGAAGCTCCTGTTCAAAAATCATGCTCCGAAATCAACTATTTTCATCTCAGGGATTCATTTTGGGATGGTAACTAAAGTTTAAAGCAGAAATAGGGGCACTTTTAAAAATTTCATTTTTGACCAAAATCGATGGGTCCGGGGCTTAGGGAATTTCTCATATGCCCCAAAACCGTTGAAGTTCCTGTTCAAAAATCATGCTCCGAAATCAACTTTTTTCATCTCAGGGATTCATTTTGGGATGGTAACTAAAGTTTAAAGCAGAAATAGGGGCACTTTTAAAATTTTCATTTTTGACCAAAATCGATGGGTCCGGGACTTAGGGAATTTCTCATATGCCCCAAAACCGTTGAATCTCCTGTTCAAAAATCATGCTCTGAAATCAACTTTTTTCATCTCAGGGATTCATTTTGGGATGGTAACTAAAGTTTAAAGCAGAAATAGGGGCACTTTTAAAATTTTCATTTTTGACCAAAATCGATGGGTCCGGGGCTTAGGGAATTTCTCATATGCCCCAAAACCGTTGAATCTCCTGTTCAAAAATCATGCTCCGAAATCAACTTTTTTCATCTCAGGGATTCATTTTGGGATGGTAACTAAAGTTTAAAGCAGAAATAGGGGCACTTTTAAAATTTTCATTTTTGACCAAAATCAATGGGTCCGGGGCTTAGGGAATTTCTCATATGCCACAAAACCGTTGAAGCTCCTGTTCAAAAATCATGCTCCGAAATCAACTTTTTTCATCTCAGGGATTCATTTTGGGATGGTAACTAAAGTTTAAAGCAGAAATAGGGGCACTTTTAAATTTTCATTTTTGACCAAAATCGATGGGTCCGGGGCTTAGGGAATTTCTCATATGCCCCAAAACCGTTGAAGCTCCTGTTCAAAAATCATGCTCCGAAATCAACTTTTTTCATCTCAGGGATTCATTTTGGGATGGTAACTAAAGTTTAAAGCAGAAATAGGGGCACTTTTAAAATTTTCATTTTTGACCAAAATCGATGGGTCCTGGGCTTAGGGAATTTCTCATATGCCCCAAAACCGTTGAAGCTCCTGTTCAAAAATCATGCTCCGAAATCGACTTTTTTCATCTCAGGGATTCATTTTGGGATGGTAACTAAAGTTTAAAGCAGAAATAGGGGCACTTTTAAAATTTTCATTTTTGACCAAAATCGATGGGTCCGGGATTTAGGGAATTTCTCATATGCCCCAAAACCGTTGAAGCTCCTGTTCAAAAATCATGCTCTGAAATCAACTTTTTTCATCTCAGGGATTCATTTTGGGATGGTAACTAAAGTTTAAAGCAGAAATAGGGGCACTTTTAAAATTTTCATTTTAGACCAAAATCGATGGGTCCTGGGCTTAGGGAATTTCTCATATGCCACAAAACCGTTGAAGCTCCTGTTCAAAAATCATGCTCCGAAATCAACTATTTTCATCTCAGGGATTCATTTTGGGATGGTAACTAAAGTTTAAAGCAGAAATAGGGGCACTTTTAAAATTTTCATTTTTGACCAAAATCGATGGGTCCGGGGCTTAGGGAATTTCTCATATGCCCCAAAACCGTTGAAGCTCCTGTTCAAAAATCATGCTCCGAAATCAACTATTTTCATCTTAGGGATTCATTTTGGGATGGTAAATAAAGTTTAAAGCAGAAAATAGGGGCACTTTTAAAATTTTCATTTTTGACCAAAATCAATGGGTCCGGGGCTTAGGGAATTTCTCATATGTCCCAAAACCGTTGAAGCTCCTGTTCAAAAATCATGCTCCGAAATCAACTTTTTTCATCTCAGGGATTTATTTTGGGATGGTAATTAAAGTTTAAAGCAGAAATAGGGGCACTTTTAACATTTTCATTTTTGACCAAAATCGATGGGTCCAGGGCTTAGGTAATTTCTCATATGTCCCAAAACCGTTGAAGCTCCTGTTCAAAAATCATGCTCCGAAATCAACTTTTTTCATCTCAGGGATTTATTTTGGGATGGTAACTAAAGTTTAAAGCAGAAATAGGGGCACTTTTAAAATTTTCATTTTTGACCAAAATCGATGGGTCCGGGGCTTAGGGAATTTCTCATATGCCACAAAACCGTTGAAGCTCCTGTTCAAAAATCATGCTCTGAAATCAACTTTTTTCATCTCAGGGATTCATTTTGGGATGGTAACTAAAGTTTAAAGCAGAAATAGGGGCACTTTTAAAATTTTCATTTTAGACCAAAATCGATGGGTCCTGGGCTTAGGGAATTTCTCATATGCCACAAAACCGTTGAAGCTCCTGTTCAAAAATCATGCTCCGAAATCAACTATTTTCATCTCAGGGATTCATTTTGGGATGGTAACTAAAGTTTAAAGCAGAAATAGGGGCACTTTTAAAAATTTCATTTTTGACCAAAATCGATGGGTCCGGGGCTTAGGGAATTTCTCATATGTCCCAAAACCGTTGAAGCTCCTGTTCAAAAATCATGCTCCGAAATCGACTTTTTTCATCTCAGGGATTCATTTTGGGATGGTAACTAAAGTTTAAAGCAGAAATAGGGGCACTTTTAAAATTTTCATTTTTGACCAAAATCGATGGGTCCGGGACTTAGGGAATTTCTCATATGCCCCAAAACCGTTGAAGCTCCTGTTCAAAAATCATGCTCCGAAATTAACTTTTTTCATCTCAGGGATTCATTTTGGGATGGTAACTAAAGTTTAAAGCAGAAATAGGGGCACTTTTAAAATTTTCATTTTTGACCAAAATCGATGGGTCCGGGGCTTAGGGAATTTCTCATATGCCACAAAACCGTTGAAGCTCCTGTTCAAAAATCATGCTCTGAAATCAACTTTTTTCATCTCAGGGATTCATTTTGGGATGGTAACTAAAGTTTAAAGCAGAAATAGGGGCATTTTTAAAATTTTCATTTTAGACCAAAATCGATGGGTCCTGGGCTTAGGGAATTTCTCATATGCCACAAAACCGTTGAAGCTCCTGTTCAAAAATCATGCTCCGAAATCAACTATTTTCATCTCAGGGATTCATTTTGGGATGGTAACTAAAGTTTAAAGCAGAAATAGGGGCACTTTTAAAAATTTCATTTTTGACCAAAATCGATGGGTCCGGGGCTTAGGGAATTTCTCATATGCCCCAAAACCGTTGAAGTTCCTGTTCAAAAATCATGCTCCGAAATCAACTTTTTTCATCTCAGGGATTCATTTTGGGATGGTAACTAAAGTTTAAAGCAGAAATAGGGGCACTTTTAAAATTTTCATTTTTGACCAAAATCGATGGGTCCGGGACTTAGGGAATTTCTCATATGCCCCAAAACCGTTGAATCTCCTGTTCAAAAATCATGCTCCGAAATCAACTTTTTTCATCTCAGGGATTCATTTTGGGATGGTAACTAAAGTTTAAAGCAGAAATAGGGGCACTTTTAAAATTTTCATTTTTGACCAAAATCAATGGGTCCGGGGCTTAGGGAATTTCTCATATGCCACAAAACCGTTGAAGCTCCTGTTCAAAAATCATGCTCCGAAATCAACTTTTTTCATCTCAGGGATTCATTTTGGGATGGTAACTAAAGTTTAAAGCAGAAATAGGGGCACTTTTAAAATTTTCATTTTTGACCAAAATCGATGGGTCCGGGGCTTAGGGAATTTCTCATATGCCCCAAAACCGTTGAAGCTCCTGTTCAAAAATCATGCTCCGAAATCAACTTTTTTCATCTCAGGGATTCATTTTGGGATGGTAACTAAAGTTTAAAGCAGAAATTGGGGCACTTTTAAAATTTTCATTTTTGACCAAAATCGATGGTTCCGGGGCTTAGGGAATTTCTCATATGCCCCAAAACCATTGAAGCTTCTGTTCAAAAATCATGCTCCGAAATCAACTTTTTTAATCTCAGGGATTCATTTTGGGATGGTAACTAAAGTTTAAAGCAGAAATAGGGGCACTTTTAAATTTTCATTTTTGACCAAAATCGATGGGTCCGGGGCTTAGGGAATTTCTCATATGCCCCAAAACCGTTGAAGCTCCTGTTCAAAAATCATGCTCCGAAATCAACTTTTTTAATCTCAGGGATTCCTTTTGGGATGGTAACTAAAGTTTAAAGCAGAAATAGGGGCACTTTTAAAATTTTCATTTTTGACAAAAATCGATGGGTCCAGGGCTTAGGGAATTTCTCATATGCCCCAAAACCGTTGAAGCTCCTGTTCAAAAATCATGCTCCAAAATCAACTTTTTTCATCTCAGGGATTCCTTTTGGGATGGTAACTAAAGTTTAAAGCAGAAATAGGGGCACTTTTAAAATTTTCATTTTTGACCAAAATCGATGGGTCCGGGGCTTAGGGAATTTCTCATATGCCACAAAACCGTTGAAGCTCCTGTTCAAAAATCATGCTCTGAAATCAACTTTTTTCATCTCAGGGATTCATTTTGGGATGGTAACTAAAGTTTAAAGCAGAAATAGGGGCACTTTTAAAATTTTCATTTTAGACCAAAATCGATGGGTCCTGGGCTTAGGGAATTTCTCATATGCCACAAAACCGTTGAAGCTCCTGTTCAAAAATCATGCTCCGAAATCAACTATTTTCATCTCAGGGATTCATTTTGGGATGGTAACTAAAGTTTAAAGCAGAAATAGGGGCACTTTTAAAAATTTCATTTTTGACCAAAATCGATGGGTCCGGGGCTTAGGGAATTTCTCATATGCCCCAAAACCGTTGAAGCTCCTGTTCAAAAATCATGCTCCGAAATCGACTTTTTTCATCTCAGGGATTCATTTTGGGATGGTAACTAAAGTTTAAAGCAGAAATAGGGGCACTTTTAAAATTTTCATTTTTGACCAAAATCGATGGGTCCGGGACTTAGGGAATTTCTCATATGCCCCAAAACCGTTGAAGCTCCTGTTCAAAAATCATGCTCCGAAATTAACTTTTTTCATCTCAGGGATTCATTTTGGGATGGTAACTAAAGTTTAAAGCAGAAATAGGGGCACTTTTAAAATTTTCATTTTTGACCAAAATCGATGGGTCCGGGGCTTAGGGAATTTCTCATATGCCACAAAACCGTTGAAGCTCCTGTTCAAAAATCATGCTCTGAAATCAACTTTTTTCATCTCAGGGATTCATTTTGGGATGGTAACTAAAGTTTAAAGCAGAAATAGGGGCATTTTTAAAATTTTCATTTTAGACCAAAATCGATGGGTCCTGGGCTTAGGGAATTTCTCATATGCCACAAAACCGTTGAAGCTCCTGTTCAAAAATCATGCTCCGAAATCAACTATTTTCATCTCAGGGATTCATTTTGGGATGGTAACTAAAGTTTAAAGCAGAAATAGGGGCACTTTTAAAAATTTCATTTTTGACCAAAATCGATGGGTCCGGGGCTTAGGGAATTTCTCATATGCCCCAAAACCGTTGAAGTTCCTGTTCAAAAATCATGCTCCGAAATCAACTTTTTTCATCTCAGGGATTCATTTTGGGATGGTAACTAAAGTTTAAAGCAGAAATAGGGGCACTTTTAAAATTTTCATTTTTGACCAAAATCGATGGGTCCGGGACTTAGGGAATTTCTCATATGCCCCAAAACCGTTGAATCTCCTGTTCAAAAATCATGCTCCGAAATCAACTTTTTTCATCTCAGGGATTCATTTTGGGATGGTAACTAAAGTTTAAAGCAGAAATAGGGGCACTTTTAAAATTTTCATTTTTGACCAAAATCAATGGGTCCGGGGCTTAGGGAATTTCTCATATGCCACAAAACCGTTGAAGCTCCTGTTCAAAAATCATGCTCCGAAATCAACTTTTTTCATCTCAGGGATTCATTTTGGGATGGTAACTAAAGTTTAAAGCAGAAATAGGGGCACTTTTAAAATTTTCATTTTTGACCAAAATCGATGGGTCCGGGGCTTAGGGAATTTCTCATATGCCCCAAAACCGTTGAAGCTCCTGTTCAAAAATCATGCTCCGAAATCAACTTTTTTCATCTCAGGGATTCATTTTGGGATGGTAACTAAAGTTTAAAGCAGAAATTGGGGCACTTTTAAAATTTTCATTTTTGACCAAAATCGATGGTTCCGGGGCTTAGGGAATTTCTCATATGCCCCAAAACCATTGAAGCTTCTGTTCAAAAATCATGCTCCGAAATCAACTTTTTTAATCTCAGGGATTCATTTTGGGATGGTAACTAAAGTTTAAAGCAGAAATAGGGGCACTTTTAAATTTTCATTTTTGACCAAAATCGATGGGTCCGGGGCTTAGGGAATTTCTCATATGCCCCAAAACCGTTGAAGCTCCTGTTCAAAAATCATGCTCCGAAATCAACTTTTTTAATCTCAGGGATTCCTTTTGGGATGGTAACTAAAGTTTAAAGCAGAAATAGGGGCACTTTTAAAATTTTCATTTTTGACAAAAATCGATGGGTCCAGGGCTTAGGGAATTTCTCATATGCCCCAAAACCGTTGAAGCTCCTGTTCAAAAATCATGCTCCAAAATCAACTTTTTTCATCTCAGGGATTCCTTTTGGGATGGTAACTAAAGTTTAAAGCAGAAATAGGGGCACTTTTAAAATTTTCATTTTTGACCAAAATCGATGGGTCCGGGGCTTAGGGAATTTCTCATATGCCCCAAAACCGTTGAAGCTCCTGTTCAAAAATCATGCTCCGAAATCAACTATTTTCATCTTAGGGATTCATTTTGGGATGGTAAATAAAGTTTAAAGCAGAAAATAGGGGCACTTTTAAAATTTTCATTTTTGACCAAAATCAATGGGTCCGGGGCTTAGGGAATTTCTCATATGTCCCAAAACCGTTGAAGCTCCTGTTCAAAAATCATGCTCCGAAATCAACTTTTTTCATCTCAGGGATTTATTTTGGGATGGTAACTAAAGTTTAAAGCAGAAATAGGGGCACTTTTAACATTTTCATTTTTGACCAAAATCGATGGGTCCAGGGCTTAGGTAATTTCTCATATGTCCCAAAACCGTTGAAGCTCCTGTTCAAAAATCATGCTCCGAAATCAACTTTTTTCATCTCAGGGATTTTTTTTTGGGATGGTAACTAAAGTTTAAAGCAGAAATAGGGGCACTTTTAAAATTTTCATTTTAGACCAAAATCGATGGGTCCTGGGCTTAGGGAATTTCTCATATGCCACAAAACCGTTGAAGCTCCTGTTCAAAAATCATGCTCCGAAATCAACTATTTTCATCTCAGGGATTCATTTTGGGATGGTAACTAAAGTTTAAAGCAGAAATAGGGGCACTTTTAAAATTTCATTTTTGACCAAAATCGATGGGTCCGGGGCTTAGGGAATTTCTCATATGCCCCAAAACCGTTGAAGCTCCTGTTCAAAAATCATGCTCCGAAATCGACTTTTTTCATCTCAGGGATTCATTTTGGGATGGTAACTAAAGTTTAAAGCAGAAATAGGGGCACTTTTAAAATTTTCATTTTTGACCAAAATCGATGGGTCCGGGACTTAGGGAATTTCTCATATGCCCCAAAACCGTTGAAGCTCCTGTTCAAAAATCATGCTCCGAAATCAACTTTTTTCATCTCAGGGATTCATTTTGGGATGGTAACTAAAGTTTAAAGCAGAAATAGGGGCACTTTTAAAATTTTCATTTTTGACCAAAATCGATGGGTCCGGGGCTTAGGGAATTTCTCATATGCCACAAAACCGTTGAAGCTCCTGTTCAAAAATCATGCTCTGAAATCAACTTTTTTCATCTCAGGGATTCATTTTGGGATGGTTACTAAAGTTTAAAGCAGAAATAGGGGCACTTTTAAAATTTTCATTTTAGACCAAAATCGATGGGTCCTGGGCTTAGGGAATTTCTCATATGCCACAAAACCGTTGAAGTTCCTGTTCAAAAATCATGCTCCGAAATCAACTTTTTTCATTTTAGGGATTCATTTTGGGATGGTAACTAAAGTTTAAAGCAGAAATAGGGGCACTTTTAAAATTTTCATTTTTGACCAAAATCGATGGGTCCGGGGCTTAGGGAATTTCTCATATGCCACAAAACCGTTGAAGCTCCTGTTCAAAAATCATGCTCCGAAATCAACTTTTTTCATCTCAGGGATTCATTTTGGGATGGTAACTAAAGTTTAAAGCAGAAATAGGGGCACTTTTAAAATTTTCATTTTTGACCAAAATCGATGGGTCCGGGGCTTAGGGAATTTCTCATATGCCACAAAACCGTTGAAGCTCCTGTTCAAAAATCATGCTCTGAAATCAACTTTTTTCATCTCAGGGATTCATTTTGGGATGGTAACTAAAGTTTAAAGCAGAAATAGGGGCACTTTTAAAATTTTCATTTTTGACCAAAATCAATGGGTCCGGGGCTTAGGGAATTTCTCATATGCCACAAAACCGTTGAAGCTCCTGTTCAAAAATCATGCTCCGAAATCAACTTTTTTCATCTCAGGGATTCATTTTGGGATGGTAACTAAAGTTTAAAGCAGAAATAGGGGCACTTTTAAATTTTCATTTTTGACCAAAATCGATGGGTCCGGGGCTTAGGGAATTTCTCATATGCCCCAAAACCGTTGAAGCTCCTGTTCAAAAATCATGCTCCGAAATCAACTTTTTTCATCTCAGGGATTCATTTTGGGATGGTAACTAAAGTTTAAAGCAGAAATAGGGGCACTTTTAAAATTTTCATTTTTGACCAAAATCGATGGGTCCTGGGCTTAGGGAATTTCTCATATGCCCCAAAACCGTTGAAGCTCCTGTTCAAAAATCATGCTCCGAAATCGACTTTTTTCATCTCAGGGATTCATTTTGGGATGGTAACTAAAGTTTAAAGCAGAAATAGGGGCACTTTTAAAATTTTCATTTTTGACCAAAATCGATGGGTCCGGGACTTAGGGAATTTCTCATATGCCCCAAAACCGTTGAAGCTCCTGTTCAAAAATCATGCTCCGAAATCAACTTTTTTCATCTCAGGGATTCATTTTGGGATGGTAACTAAAGTTTAAAGCAGAAATAGGGGCACTTTTAAAATTTTCATTTTTGACCAAAATCGATGGGTCCGGGGCTTAGGGAATTTCTCATATGCCACAAAACCGTTGAAGCTCCTGTTCAAAAATCATGCTCTGAAATCAACTTTTTTCATCTCAGGGATTCATTTTGGGATGGTAACTAAAGTTTAAAGCAGAAATAGGGGCACTTTTAAAATTTTCATTTTAGACCAAAATCGATGGGTCCTGGGCTTAGGGAATTTCTCATATGCCACAAAACCGTTGAAGCTCCTGTTCAAAAATCATGCTCCGAAATCAACTATTTTCATCTCAGGGATTCATTTTGGGATGGTAACTAAAGTTTAAAGCAGAAATAGGGGCACTTTTAAAATTTTCATTTTTGACCAAAATCGATGGGTCCGGGGCTTAGGGAATTTCTCATATGCCCCAAAACCGTTGAAGCTCCTGTTCAAAAATCATGCTCCGAAATCAACTATTTTCATCTTAGGGATTCATTTTGGGATGGTAAATAAAGTTTAAAGCAGAAAATAGGGGCACTTT
Organism: Pseudophryne corroboree; assembly: GCF_028390025.1. Lineage (NCBI taxonomy): Eukaryota > Metazoa > Chordata > Amphibia > Anura > Myobatrachidae > Pseudophryne > Pseudophryne corroboree. The sequence goes on from NW_026968730.1 coordinate 14,130, forward strand.
TAAAATTTTCATTTTTGACCAAAATCAATGGGTCCGGGGCTTAGGGAATTTCTCATATGTCCCAAAACCGTTGAAGCTCCTGTTTAAAAATCATGCTCCGAAATCAACTTTTTTCATCTCAGGGATTTATTTTGGGATGGTAATTAAAGTTTAAAGCAGAAATAGGGGCACTTTTAACATTTTCATTTTTGACCAAAATCGATGGGTCCAGGGCTTAGGTAATTTCTCATATGTCCCAAAACCGTTGAAGCTCCTGTTCAAAAATCATGCTCCGAAATCAACTTTTTTCATCTCAGGGATTTATTTTGGGATGGTAACTAAAGTTTAAAGCAGAAATAGGGGCACTTTTAAAATTTTCATTTTTGACCAAAATCGATGGGTCCGGGGCTTAGGGATTTTCTCATTTGCCACAAAACCGTTGAAGCTCCTGTTCAAAAATCATGCTCTGAAATCAACTTTTTTCATCTCAGGGATTCATTTTGGGATGGTAACTAAAGTTTAAAGCAGAAATAGGGGCACTTTTAAAATTTTCATTTTAGACCAAAATCGATGGGTCCTGGGCTTAGGGAATTTCTCATATGCCACAAAACCGTTGAAGCTCCTGTTCAAAAATCATGCTCCGAAATCAACTATTTTCATCTCAGGGATTCATTTTGGGATGGTAACTAAAGTTTAAAGCAGAAATAGGGGCACTTTTAAAAATTTCATTTTTGACCAAAATCGATGGGTCCGGGGCTTAGGGAATTTCTCATATGCCCCAAAACCGTTGAAGCTCCTGTTCAAAAATCATGCTCCGAAATCGACTTTTTTCATCTCAGGGATTCATTTTGGGATGGTAACTAAAGTTTAAAGCAGAAATAGGGGCACTTTTAAAATTTTCATTTTTGACCAAAATCGATGGGTCCGGGACTTAGGGAATTTCTCATATGCCCCAAAACCGTTGAAGCTCCTGTTCAAAAATCATGCTCCGAAATCAACTTTTTTCATCTCAGGGATTCATTTTGGGATGGTAACTAAAGTTTAAAGCAGAAATAGGGGCACTTTTAAAATTTTCATTTTTGACCAAAATCGATGGGTCCGGGGCTTAGGGAATTTCTCATATGCCACAAAACCGTTGAAGCTCCTGTTCAAAAATCATGCTCTGAAATCAACTTTTTTCATCTCAGGGATTCATTTTGGGATGGTAACTAAAGTTTAAAGCAGAAATAGGGGCATTTTTAAAATTTTCATTTTAGACCAAAATCGATGGGTCCTGGGCTTAGGGAATTTCTCATATGCCACAAAACCGTTGAAGCTCCTGTTCAAAAATCATGCTCCGAAATCAACTATTTTCATCTCAGGGATTCATTTTGGGATGGTAACTAAAGTTTAAAGCAGAAATAGGGGCACTTTTAAAAATTTCATTTTTGACCAAAATCGATGGGTCCGGGGCTTAGGGAATTTCTCATATGCCCCAAAACCGTTGAAGTTCCTGTTCAAAAATCATGCTCCGAAATCAACTTTTTTCATCTCAGGGATTCATTTTGGGATGGTAACTAAAGTTTAAAGCAGAAATAGGGGCACTTTTAAAATTTTCATTTTTGACCAAAATCGATGGGTCCGGGACTTAGGGAATTTCTCATATGCCCCAAAACCGTTGAATCTCCTGTTCAAAAATCATGCTCCGAAATCAACTTTTTTCATCTCAGGGATTCATTTTGGGATGGTAACTAAAGTTTAAAGCAGAAATAGGGGCACTTTTAAAATTTTCATTTTTGACCAAAATCGATGGGTCCGGGGCCTAGGGAATTTCTCATATGCCCCAAAACCGTTGAATCTCCTGTTCAAAAATCATGCTCCGAAATCAACTTTTTTCATCTCAGGGATTCATTTTGGGATGGTAACTAAAGTTTAAAGCAGAAATAGGGGCACTTTTAAAATTTTCATTTTTGACCAAAATCGATGGGTCCGGGGCTTAGGGAATTTCTCATATGCCCCAAAACCGTTGAAGCTCCTGTTCAAAAATCATGCTCCGAAATCAACTTTTTTAATCTCAGGGATTCATTTTGGGATGGTAACTAAAGTTTAAAGCAGAAATAGGGGCACTTTTAAATTTTCATTTTTGACCAAAATCGATGGGTCCGGGGCTTAGGGAATTTCTCATATGCCCCAAAACCGTTGAAGCTCCTGTTCAAAAATCATGCTCCGAAATCAACTTTTTTAATCTCAGGGATTCCTTTTGGGATGGTAACTAAAGTTTAAAGCAGAAATAGGGGCACTTTTAAAATTTTCATTTTTGACAAAAATCGATGGGTCCAGGGCTTAGGGAATTTCTCATATGCCCCAAAACCGTTGAAGCTCCTGTTCAAAAATCATGCTCCAAAATCAACTTTTTTCATCTCAGGGATTCCTTTTGGGATGGTAACTAAAGTTTAAAGCAGAAATAGGGGCACTTTTAAAATTTTCATTTTTGACCAAAATCGATGGGTCCGGGGCTTAGGGAATTTCTCATATGCCCCAAAACCGTTGAAGCTCCTGTTCAAAAATCATGCTCCGAAATCAACTATTTTCATCTTAGGGATTCATTTTGGGATGGTAAATAAAGTTTAAAGCAGAAAATAGGGGCACTTTTAAAATTTTCATTTTTGACCAAAATCAATGGGTCCGGGGCTTAGGGAATTTCTCATATGTCCCAAAACCGTTGAAGCTCCTGTTCAAAAATCATGCTCCGAAATCAACTTTTTTCATCTCAGGGATTTATTTTGGGATGGTAACTAAAGTTTAAAGCAGAAATAGGGGCACTTTTAACATTTTCATTTTTGACCAAAATCGATGGGTCCAGGGCTTAGGTAATTTCTCATATGTCCCAAAACCGTTGAAGCTCCTGTTCAAAAATCATGCTCCGAAATCAACTTTTTTCATCTCAGGGATTTATTTTGGGATGGTAACTAAAGTTTAAAGCAGAAATAGGGGCACTTTTAAAATTTTCATTTTAGACCAAAATCGATGGGTCCTGGGCTTAGGGAATTTCTCATATGCCACAAAACCGTTGAAGCTCCTGTTCAAAAATCATGCTCCGAAATCAACTATTTTCATCTCAGGGATTCATTTTGGGATGGTAACTAAAGTTTAAAGCAGAAATAGGGGCACTTTTAAAATTTCATTTTTGACCAAAATCGATGGGTCCGGGGCTTAGGGAATTTCTCATATGCCCCAAAACCGTTGAAGCTCCTGTTCAAAAATCATGCTCCGAAATCAACTTTTTTCATCTCAGGGATTCATTTTGGGATGGTAACTAAAGTTTAAAGCAGAAATAGGGGCACTTTTAAAATTTTCATTTTTGACCAAAATCGATGGGTCCGGGGCTTAGGGAATTTCTCATATGCCACAAAACCGTTGAAGCTCCTGTTCAAAAATCATGCTCTGAAATCAACTTTTTTCATCTCAGGGATTCATTTTGGGATGGTTACTAAAGTTTAAAGCAGAAATAGGGGCACTTTTAAAATTTTCATTTTAGACCAAAATCGATGGGTCCTGGGCTTAGGGAATTTCTCATATGCCACAAAACCGTTGAAGTTCCTGTTCAAAAATCATGCTCCGAAATCAACTTTTTTCATTTCAGGGATTCATTTTGGGATGGTAACTAAAGTTTAAAGCAGAAATAGGGGCACTTTTAAAATTTTCATTTTTGACCAAAATCGATGGGTCCGGGGCTTAGGGAATTTCTCATATGCCACAAAACCGTTGAAGCTCCTGTTCAAAAATCATGCTCCGAAATCAACTTTTTTCATCTCAGGGATTCATTTTGGGATGGTAACTAAAGTTTAAAGCAGAAATAGGGGCACTTTTAAAATTTTCATTTTTGACCAAAATCGATGGGTCCGGGGCTTAGGGAATTTCTCATATGCCACAAAACCGTTGAAGCTCCTGTTCAAAAATCATGCTCTGAAATCAACTTTTTTCATCTCAGGGATTCATTTTGGGATGGTAACTAAAGTTTAAAGCAGAAATAGGGGCACTTTTAAAATTTTCATTTTTGACCAAAATCGATGGTTCCGGGGCTTAGGGAATTTCTCATATGCCCCAAAACCATTGAAGCTCCTGTTCAAAAATCATGCTCCGAAATCAACTTTTTTAATCTCAGGGATTCATTTTGGGATGGTAACTAAAGTTTAAAGCAGAAATAGGGGCACTTTTAAATTTTCATTTTTGACCAAAATCGATGGGTCCGGGGCTTAGGGAATTTCTCATATGCCCCAAAACCGTTGAAGCTCCTGTTCAAAAATCATGCTCCGAAATCAACTTTTTTCATCTCAGGGATTCATTTTGGGATGGTAAATAAAGTTTAAAGCAGAAATAGGGGCACTTTTAAAATTTTCATTTTTGACCAAAATCGATGGGTCCGGGGCTTAGGGAATTTCTCATATGCCCCAAAACCGTTGAAGCTCCTGTTCAAACATCATGCTCCGAAATCAACTTTTTTCATCTCAGGGATTCATTTTGGGATGGTAACTAAAGTTTAAAGCAGAAATAGGGGCACTTTTAAAATTTTCATTTTTGACAAAAATCGATGGGTCCGGGGCTTAGGGAATTTCTCATATGCCACAAAACCGTTGAAGCTCCTGTTCAAAAATCATGCTCTGAAATCAACTTTTTTCATCTCAGGGATTCATTTTGGGATGGTAACTAAAGTTTAAAGCAGAAATAGGGGCACTTTTAAAATTTTCATTTTAGACCAAAATCGATGGGTCCTGGGCTTAGGGAATTTCTCATATGCCACAAAACCGTTGAAGCTCCTGTTCAAAAATCATGCTCCGAAATCAACTATTTTCATCTCAGGGATTCATTTTGGGATGGTAACTAAAGTTTAAAGCAGAAATAGGGGCACTTTTAAAAATTTCATTTTTGACCAAAATCGATGGGTCCGGGGCTTAGGGAATTTCTCATATGCCCCAAAACCGTTGAAGTTCCTGTTCAAAAATCAAGCTCCGAAATCAACTTTTTTCATCTCAGGGATTCATTTTGGGATGGTAACTAAAGTTTAAAGCAGAAATAGGGGCACTTTTAAAATTTTCATTTTTGACCAAAATCGATGGGTCCGGGACTTAGGGAATTTCTCATATGCCCCAAAACCGTTGAATCTCCTGTTCAAAAATCATGCTCTGAAATCAACTTTTTTCATCTCAGGGATTCATTTTGGGATGGTAACTAAAGTTTAAAGCAGAAATAGGGGCACTTTTAAAATTTTCATTTTTGACCAAAATCGATGGGTCCGGGGCTTAGGGAATTTCTCATATGCCCCAAAACCGTTGAATCTCCTGTTCAAAAATCATGCTCCGAAATCAACTTTTTTCATCTCAGGGATTCATTTTGGGATGGTAACTAAAGTTTAAAGCAGAAATAGGGGCACTTTTAAAATTTTCATTTTTGACCAAAATCAATGGGTCCGGGGCTTAGGGAATTTCTCATATGCCACAAAACCGTTGAAGCTCCTGTTCAAAAATCATGCTCCGAAATCAACTTTTTTCATCTCAGGGATTCATTTTGGGATGGTAACTAAAGTTTAAAGCAGAAATAGGGGCACTTTTAAAATTTTCATTTTTGAACAAAATCGATGGGTCCGGGGCTTAGGGAATTTCTCATATGCCCCAAAACCGTTAAAGCTCCTGTTCAAAAATCATGCTCCGAAATCAACTTTTTTCATCTCAGGGATTCATTTTGGGATGGTAACTAAAGTTTAAAGCAGAAATTGGGGCACTTTTAAAATTTTCATTTTTGACCAAAATCGATGGTTCCGGGGCTTAGGGAATTTCTCATATGCCCCAAAACCATTGAAGCTTCTGTTCAAAAATCATGCTCCAAAATCAACTTTTTTAATCTCAGGGATTCATTTTGGGATGGTAACTAAAGTTTAAAGCAGAAATAGGGGCACTTTTAAATTTTCATTTTTGACCAAAATCGATGGGTCCGGGGCTTAGGGAATTTCTCATATGCCCCAAAACCGTTGAAGCTCCTGTTCAAAAATCATGCTCCGAAATCAACTTTTTTAATCTCAGGGATTCATTTTGGGATGGTAACTAAAGTTTAAAGCAGAAATAGGGGCACTTTTAAAATTTTCATTTTAGACCAAAATCGATGGGTCCTGGGCTTAGGGAATTTCTCATATGCCCCAAAACCGTTGAAGCTCCTGTTCAAAAATCATGATCCGAAATCGACTTTTTTCATCTCAGGGATTCATTTTGGGATGGTAACTAAAGTTTAAAGCAGAAATAGGGGCACTTTTAAAATTTTCATTTTTGACCAAAATCGATGGGTCCGGGACTTAGGGAATTTCTCATATGCCCCAAAACCGTTGAAGCTCCTGTTCAAAAATCATGCTCCGAAATCAACTTTTTTCATCTCAGGGATTCATTTTGGGATGGTAACTAAAGTTTAAAGCAGAAATAGGGGCACTTTTAAAATTTTCATTTTTGACCAAAATCGATGGGTCCGGGGCTTAGGGAATTTCTCATATGCCACAAAACCGTTGAAGCTCCTGTTCAAAAATCATGCTCTGAAATCAACTTTTTTCATCTCAGGGATTCATTTTGGGATGGTAACTAAAGTTTAAAGCAGAAATAGGGGCACTTTTTAAATTTTCATTTTAGACCAAAATCGATGGGTCCTGGGCTTAGGGAATTTCTCATATGCCACAAAACCGTTGAAGCTCCTGTTCAAAAATCATGCTCCGAAATCAACTATTTTCATCTCAGGGATTCATTTTGGGATGGTAACTAAAGTTTAAAGCAGAAATAGGGGCACTTTTAAAATTTTCATTTTTGACCAAAATCGATGGGTCCGGGGCTTAGGGAATTTCTCATATGCCCCAAAACCGTTGAAGCTCCTGTTCAAAAATCATGCTCCGAAATCAACTATTTTCATCTTAGGGATTCATTTTGGGATGGTAAATAAAGTTTAAAGCAGAAAATAGGGGCACTTTTAAAATTTTCATTTTTGACCAAAATCAATGGGTCCGGGGCTTAGGGAATTTCTCATATGTCCCAAAACCGTTGAAGCTCCTGTTCAAAAATCATGCTCCGAAATCAACTTTTTTCATCTCAGGGATTTATTTTGGGATGGTAACTAAAGTTTAAAGCAGAAATAGGGGCACTTTTAACATTTTCATTTTTGACCAAAATCGATGGGTCCAGGGCTTAGGTAATTTCTCATATGTCCCAAAACCGTTGAAGCTCCTGTTCAAAAATCATGCTCCGAAATCAACTTTTTTCATCTCAGGGATTTATTTTGGGATGGTAACTAAAGTTTAAAGCAGAAATAGGGGCACTTTTAAAATTTTCATTTTTGACCAAAATCGATGGGTCCGGGGCTTAGGGAATTTCTCATATGCCACAAAACCGTTGAAGCTCCTGTTCAAAAATCATGCTCTGAAATCAACTTTTTTCATCTCAGGGATTCATTTTGGGATGGTAACTAAAGTTTAAAGCAGAAATAGGGGCACTTTTAAAATTTTCATTTTAGACCAAAATCGATGGGTCCTGGGCTTAGGGAATTTCTCATATGCCACAAAACCGTTGAAGCTCCTGTTCAAAAATCATGCTCCGAAATCAACTATTTTCATCTCAGGGATTCATTTTGGGATGGTAACTAAAGTTTAAAGCAGAAATAGGGGCACTTTTAAAAATTTCATTTTTGACCAAAAACGATGGGTCCGGGGCTTAGGGAATTTCTCATATGCCCCAAAACCGTTGAAGCTCCTGTTCAAAAATCATGCTCCGAAATCGACTTTTTTCATCTCAGGGATTCATTTTGGGATGGTAACTAAAGTTTAAAGCAGAAATAGGGGCACTTTTAAAATTTTCATTTTTGACCAAAATCGATGGGTCCGGGACTTAGGGAATTTCTCATATGCCCCAAAACCGTTGAAGCTCCTGTTCAAAAATCATGCTCCGAAATCAACTTTTTTCATCTCAGGGATTCATTTTGGGATGGTAACTAAAGTTTAAAGCAGAAATAGGGGCACTTTTAAAATTTTCATTTTTGACCAAAATCGATGGGTCCGGGGCTTAGGGAATTTCTCATATGCCACAAAACCGTTGAAGCTCCTGTTCAAAAATCATGCTCTGAAATCAACTTTTTTCATCTCAGGGATTCATTTTGGGATGGTAACTAAAGTTTAAAGCAGAAATAGGGGCATTTTTAAAATTTTCATTTTAGACCAAAATCGATGGGTCCTGGGCTTAGGGAATTTCTCATATGCCACAAAACCGTTGAAGCTCCTGTTCAAAAATCATGCTCCGAAATCAACTATTTTCATCTCAGGGATTCATTTTGGGATGGTAACTAAAGTTTAAAGCAGAAATAGGGGCACTTTTAAAAATTTCATTTTTGACCAAAATCGATGGGTCCGGGGCTTAGGGAATTTCTCATATGCCCCAAAACCGTTGAAGTTCCTGTTCAAAAATCATGCTCCGAAATCAACTTTTTTCATCTCAGGGATTCATTTTGGGATGGTAACTAAAGTTTAAAGCAGAAATAGGGGCACTTTTAAAATTTTCATTTTTGACCAAAATCGATGGGTCCGGGACTTAGGGAATTTCTCATATGCCCCAAAACCGTTGAATCTCCTGTTCAAAAATCATGCTCCGAAATCAACTTTTTTCATCTCAGGGATTCATTTTGGGATGGTAACTAAAGTTTAAAGCAGAAATAGGGGCACTTTTAAAATTTTCATTTTTGACCAAAATCGATGGGTCCGGGGCCTAGGGAATTTCTCATATGCCCCAAAACCGTTGAATCTCCTGTTCAAAAATCATGCTCCGAAATCAACTTTTTTCATCTCAGGGATTCATTTTGGGATGGTAACTAAAGTTTAAAGCAGAAATAGGGGCACTTTTAAAATTTTCATTTTTGACCAAAATCGATGGGTCCGGGGCTTAGGGAATTTCTCATATGCCCCAAAACCGTTGAAGCTCCTGTTCAAAAATCATGCTCCGAAATCAACTTTTTTCATCTCAGGGATTCATTTTGGGATGGTAACTAAAGTTTAAAGCAGAAATAGGGGCACTTTTAAAATTTTCATTTTTGACCAAAATCAATGGGTCCGGGGCTTAGGGAATTTCTCATATGCCCCAAAACCGTTGAAGCTCCTGTTCAAAAATCATGCTCCGAAATCAACTTTTTTCATCTCAGGGATTCATTTTGGGATGGTAACTAAAGTTTAAAGCAGAAATTGGGGCACTTTTAAAATTTTCATTTTTGACCAAAATCGATGGTTCCGGGGCTTAGGGAATTTCTCATATGCCCCAAAACCATTGAAGCTTCTGTTCAAAAATCATGCTCCGAAATCAACTTTTTTAATCTCAGGGATTCATTTTGGGATGGTAACTAAAGTTTAAAGCAGAAATAGGGGCACTTTTAAATTTTCATTTTTGACCAAAATCGATGGGTCCGGGGCTTAGGGAATTTCTCATATGCCCCAAAACCGTTGAAGCTCCTGTTCAAAAATCATGCTCCGAAATCAACTTTTTTAATCTCAGGGATTCCTTTTGGGATGGTAACTAAAGTTTAAAGCAGAAATAGGGGCACTTTTAAAATTTTCATTTTTGACAAAAATCGATGGGTCCAGGGCTTAGGGAATTTCTCATATGCCCCAAAACCGTTGAAGCTCCTGTTCAAAAATCATGCTCCAAAATCAACTTTTTTCATCTCAGGGATTCCTTTTGGGATGGTAACTAAAGTTTAAAGCAGAAAATAGGGGCACTTTTAAAATTTTCATTTTTGACAAAAATCGATGGGTCCAGGGCTTAGGGAATTTCTCATATGCCCCAAAACCGTTGAAGCTCCTGTTCAAAAATCATGCTCCGAAATCAACTATTTTCATCTTAGGGATTCATTTTGGGATGGTAAATAAAGTTTAAAGCAGAAAATAGGGGCACTTTTAAAATTTTCATTTTTGACCAAAATCAATGGGTCCGGGGCTTAGGGAATTTCTCATATGTCCCAAAACCGTTGAAGCTCCTGTTCAAAAATCATGCTCCGAAATCAACTTTTTTCATCTCAGGGATTTATTTTGGGATGGTAACTAAAGTTTAAAGCAGAAATAGGGGCACGTTTAACATTTTCATTTTTGACCAAAATCGATGGGTCCAGGGCTTAGGTAATTTCTCATATGTCCCATAACCGTTGAAGCTCCTGTTCAAAAATCATGCTCCGAAATCAACTTTTTTCATCTCAGGGATTTATTTTGGGATGGTAACTAAAGTTTAAAGCAGAAATAGGGGCACTTTTAAAATTTTCATTTTAGACCAAAATCGATGGGTCCTGGGCTTAGGGAATTTCTCATATGCCACAAAACCGTTGAAGCTCCTGTTCAAAAATCATGCTCCGAAATCAACTATTTTCATCTCAGGGATTCATTTTGGGATGGTAACTAAAGTTTAAAGCAGAAATAGGGGCACTTTTAAAATTTCATTTTTGACCAAAATCGATGGGTCCGGGGCTTAGGGAATTTCTCATATGCCCCAAAACCGTTGAAGCTCCTGTTCAAAAATCATGCTCCGAAATCGACTTTTTTCATCTCAGGGATTCATTTTGGGATGGTAACTAAAGTTTAAAGCAGAAATAGGGGCACTTTTAAAATTTTCATTTTTGACCAAAATCGATGGGTCCGGGACTTAGGGAATTTCTCATATGCCCCAAAACCGTTGAAGCTCCTGTTCAAAAATCATGCTCCGAAATCAACTTTTTTCATCTCAGGGATTCATTTTGGGATGGTAACTAAAGTTTAAAGCAGAAATAGGGGCACTTTTAAAATTTTCATTTTTGACCAAAATCGATGGGTCCGGGGCTTAGGGAATTTCTCATATGCCACAAAACCGTTGAAGCTCCTGTTCAAAAATCATGCTCTGAAATCAACTTTTTTCATCTCAGGGATTCATTTTGGGATGGTAACTAAAGTTTAAAGCAGAAATAGGGGCACTTTTAAAATTTTCATTTTAGACCAAAATCGATGGGTCCTGGGCTTAGGGAATTTCTCATATGCCACAAAACCGTTGAAGCTCCTGTTCAAAAATCATGCTCCGAAATCAACTATTTTCATCTCAGGGATTCATTTTGGGATGGTAACTAAAGTTTAAAGCAGAAATAGGGGCACTTTTAAAAATTTCATTTTTGACCAAAATCGATGGGTCCGGGGCTTAGGGAATTTCTCATATGCCCCAAAACCGTTGAAGTTCCTGTTCAAAAATCATGCTCCGAAATCAACTTTTTTCATTTCAGGGATTCATTTTGGGATGGTAACTAAAGTTTAAAGCAGAAATAGGGGCACTTTTAAAATTTTCATTTTTGACCAAAATCGATTGGTCCGGGGCTTAGGGAATTTCTCATATGCCCCAAAACCGTTGAAGCTCCTGTTCAAAAATCATGCTCCGAAATCAACTTTTTTCATCTCAGGGATTCATTTTGGGATGGTAACTAAAGTTTAAAGCAGAAATAGGGGCACTTTTAAAATTTTCATTTTTGACCAAAATCGATGGGTCCGGGGCTTAGGGAATTTCTCATATGCCCCAAAACCGTTGAAACTCCTGTTCAAAAATCATGCTCCGAAATCAACTTTTTTCATCTCAGGGATTCATTTTGGGATGGTAACTAAAGTTTAAAGCAGAAATAGGGGCACTTTTAAAATTTTCATTTTTGACCAAAATCAATTGGTCCGGGGCTTAGGGAATTTCTCATATGCCCCAAAACCGTTGAAGCTCCTGTTCAAAAATCATGCTCCGAAATCAACTTTTTTCATCTCAGGGATTCATTTTGGGATGGTAACTAAAGTTTAAAGCAGAAATAGGGGCACTTTTAAAATTTTCATTTTTGACCAAAATCGATGGGTCCGGGGCTTAGGGAATTTCTCATATGCCCCAAAACCGTTGAAGCTCCTGTTCAAAAATCATGCTCCGAAATCAACTTTTTTCATCTCAGGGATTCATTTTGGGATGGTAACTAAAGTTTAAAGCAGAAATTGGGGCACTTTTAAAATTTTCATTTTTGACCAAAATCGATGGTTCCGGGGCTTAGGGAATTTCTCATATGCCCCAAAACCATTGAAGCTTCTGTTCAAAAATCATGCTCCGAAATCAACTTTTTTAATCTCAGGGATTCATTTTGGGATGGTAACTAAAGTTTAAAGCAGAAATAGGGGCACTTTTAAATTTTCATTTTTGACCAAAATCGATGGGTCCGGGGCTTAGGGAATTTCTCATATGCCCCAAAACCGTTGAAGCTCCTGTTCAAAAATCATGCTCCGAAATCAACTTTTTTAATCTCAGGGATTCCTTTTGGGATGGTAACTAAAGTTTAAAGCAGAAATAGGGGCACTTTTAAAATTTTCATTTTTGACAAAAATCGATGGGTCCAGGGCTTAGGGAATTTCTCATATGCCCCAAAACCGTTGAAGCTCCTGTTCAAAAATCATGCTCCAAAATCAACTTTTTTCATCTCAGGGATTCCTTTTGGGATGGTAACTAAAGTTTAAAGCAGAAATAGGGGCACTTTTAAAATTTTCATTTTTGACCAAAATCGATGGGTCCGGGGCTTAGGGAATTTCTCATATGCCCCAAAACCGTTGAAGCTCCTGTTCAAAAATCATGCTCCGAAATCAACTATTTTCATCTTAGGGATTCATTTTGGGATGGTAAATAAAGTTTAAAGCAGAAAATAGGGGCACTTTTAAAATTTTCATTTTTGACCAAAATCAATGGGTCCGGGGCTTAGGGAATTTCTCATATGTCCCAAAACCGTTGAAGCTCCTGTTCAAAAATCATGCTCCGAAATCAACTTTTTTCATCTCAGGGATTTATTTTGGGATGGTAACTAAAGTTTAAAGCAGAAATAGGGGCACGTTTAACATTTTCATTTTTGACCAAAATCGATGGGTCCAGGGCTTAGGTAATTTCTCATATGTCCCATAACCGTTGAAGCTCCTGTTCAAAAATCATGCTCCGAAATCAACTTTTTTCATCTCAGGGATTTATTTTGGGATGGTAACTAAAGTTTAAAGCAGAAATAGGGGCACTTTTAAAATTTTCATTTTAGACCAAAATCGATGGGTCCTGGGCTTAGGGAATTTCTCATATGCCCCAAAACCGTTGAAGCTCCTGTTCAAAAATCATGCTCCAAAATCAACTTTTTTCATCTCAGGGATTCCTTTTGGGATGGTAACTAAAGTTTAAAGCAGAAATAGGGGCACTTTTAAAATTTTCATTTTTGACCAAAATCGATGGGTCCGGGGCTTAGGGAATTTCTCATATGCCCCAAAACCGTTGAAGCTCCTGTTCAAAAATCATGCTCCGAAATCAACTATTTTCATCTTAGGGATTCATTTTGGGATGGTAAATAAAGTTTAAAGCAGAAAATAGGGGCACTTTTAAAATTTTCATTTTTGACCAAAATCAATGGGTCCGGGGCTTAGGGAATTTCTCATATGTCCCAAAACCGTTGAAGCTCCTGTTCAAAAATCATGCTCCGAAATCAACTTTTTTCATCTCAGGGATTTATTTTGGGATGGTAACTAAAGTTTAAAGCAGAAATAGGGGCACGTTTAACATTTTCATTTTTGACCAAAATCGATGGGTCCAGGGCTTAGGTAATTTCTCATATGTCCCATAACCGTTGAAGCTCCTGTTCAAAAATCATGCTCCGAAATCAACTTTTTTCATCTCAGGGATTTATTTTGGGATGGTAACTAAAGTTTAAAGCAGAAATAGGGGCACTTTTAAAATTTTCATTTTAGACCAAAATCGATGGGTCCTGGGCTTAGGGAATTTCTCATATGCCCCAAAACCGTTGAAGCTCCTGTTCAAAAATCATGCTCCGAAATCAACTATTTTCATCTCAGGGATTCATTTTGGGATGGTAACTAAAGTTTAAAGCAGAAATAGGGGCACTTTTAAAATTTCATTTTTGACCAAAATCGATGGGTCCGGGGCTTAGGGAATTTCTCATATGCCCCAAAACCGTTGAAGCTCCTGTTCAAAAATCATGCTCCGAAATCGACTTTTTTCATCTCAGGGATTCATTTTGGGATGGTAACTAAAGTTTAAAGCAGAAATAGGGGCACTTTTAAAATTTTCATTTTTGACCAAAATCGATGGGTCCGGGACTTAGGGAATTTCTCATATGCCCCAAAACCGTTGAAGCTCCTGTTCAAAAATCATGCTCCGAAATCAACTTTTTTCATCTCAGGGATTCATTTTGGGATGGTAACTAAAGTTTAAAGCAGAAATAGGGGCACTTTTAAAATTTTCATTTTTGACCAAAATCGATGGGTCCGGGGCTTAGGGAATTTCTCATATGCCACAAAACCGTTGAAGCTCCTGTTCAAAAATCATGCTCTGAAATCAACTTTTTTCATCTCAGGGATTCATTTTGGGATGGTAACTAAAGTTTAAAGCAGAAATAGGGGCACTTTTAAAATTTTCATTTTAGACCAAAATCGATGGGTCCTGGGCTTAGGGAATTTCTCATATGCCACAAAACCGTTGAAGCTCCTGTTCAAAAATCATGCTCCGAAATCAACTATTTTCATCTCAGGGATTCATTTTGGGATGGTAACTAAAGTTTAAAGCAGAAATAGGGGCACTTTTAAAAATTTCATTTTTGACCAAAATCGATGGGTCCGGGGCTTAGGGAATTTCTCATATGCCCCAAAACCGTTGAAGTTCCTGTTCAAAAATCATGCTCCGAAATCAACTTTTTTCATTTCAGGGATTCATTTTGGGATGGTAACTAAAGTTTAAAGCAGAAATAGGGGCACTTTTAAAATTTTCATTTTTGACCAAAATCGATTGGTCCGGGGCTTAGGGAATTTCTCATATGCCCCAAAACCGTTGAAGCTCCTGTTCAAAAATCATGCTCCGAAATCAACTTTTTTCATCTCAGGGATTCATTTTGGGATGGTAACTAAAGTTTAAAGCAGAAATAGGGGCACTTTTAAAATTTTCATTTTTGACCAAAATCGATGGGTCCGGGGCTTAGGGAATTTCTCATATGCCCCAAAACCGTTGAAACTCCTGTTCAAAAATCATGCTCCGAAATCAACTTTTTTCATCTCAGGGATTCATTTTGGGATGGTAACTAAAGTTTAAAGCAGAAATAGGGGCACTTTTAAAATTTTCATTTTTGACCAAAATCAATTGGTCCGGGGCTTAGGGAATTTCTCATATGCCCCAAAACCGTTGAAGCTCCTGTTCAAAAATCATGCTCCGAAATCAACTTTTTTCATCTCAGGGATTCATTTTGGGATGGTAACTAAAGTTTAAAGCAGAAATAGGGGCACTTTTAAAATTTTCATTTTTGACCAAAATCGATGGGTCCGGGGCTTAGGGAATTTCTCATATGCCCCAAAACCGTTGAAGCTCCTGTTCAAAAATCATGCTCCGAAATCAACTTTTTTCATCTCAGGGATTCATTTTGGGATGGTAACTAAAGTTTAAAGCAGAAATAGGGGCACTTTTAAAATTTTCATTTTTGACCAAAATCGATGGGTCCTGGGCTTAGGGAATTTCTCATATGCCCCAAAACCGTTGAAGCTCCTGTTCAAAAATCATGCTCTGAAATCAACTTTTTTCATCTCAGGGATTCATTTTGGGATGGTAACTAAAGTTTAAAGCAGAAATACTGTAGGGGCACTTTTAAAATTTTCATTTTTGATTAAAATCGATGGGTCCGGGGCTTAGGGAATTTCTCATATGCCCCAAAACCGTTAAAGCTCCTGTTAAAAAATCGTGCTTCGAAATCAACTTTTTTCATCTCAGGGATTCATTTTGGGATGGTAACTAAAGTTTAAAGCAGAAATAGGGGCACTTTTAAAATTTTCATTTTTGACCAAAATCAATTGGTCCGGGGCTTAGGGAATTTCTCATATGCCCCAAAACCGTTGAAGCTCCTGTTCAAAAATCATGCTCCGAAATCAACTTTTTTCATCTCAGGGATTCATTTTGGGATGGTAACTAAAGTTTAAAGCAGAAATAGGGGCACTTTTAAAATTTTCATTTTTGACCAAAATCAATTGGTCCGGGGCTTAGGGAATTTCTCATATGCCCCAAAACCGTTGAAGCTCCTGTTCAAAAATCATGCTCCGAAATCAACTTTTTTCATCTCAGGGATTCATTTTGGGATGGTAACTAAAGTTTAAAGCAGAAATAGGGGCACTTTTAAAATTTTCATTTTTGACCAAAATCGATGGGTCCGGGGCTTAGGGAATTTCTCATATGCCCCAAAACCGTTGAAGCTCCTGTTCAAAAATCATGCTGCGAAATCAACTTTTTTCATCTCAGGGATTCATTTTGGGATGGTAACTAAAGTTTAAAGCAGAAATAGGGGCACTTTTAAAATTTTCATTTTTGACCAAAATCGATGGGTCCTGGGCTTAGGGAATTTCTCATATGCCCCAAAACCGTTGAAGCTCCTGTTCAAAAATCATGCTCTGAAATCAACTTTTTTCATCTCAGGGATTCATTTTGGGATGGTAACTAAAGTTTAAAGCAGAAATAGGGGCACTTTTAAAATTTTCATTTTTGATTAAAATCGATGGGTCCGGGGCTTAGGGAATTTCTCATATGCCACAAAACCGTTAAAGCTCCTGTTAAAAAATCGTGCTTCGAAATCAACTTTTTTCATCTCAGGGATTCATTTTGGGATGGTAACTAAAGTTTAAAGCAGAAATAGGGGCACTTTTAACATTTTCATTTTTGACCAAAATCGATGGGTCCGGGGCTTAGGGAATTTCTCATATGCCCCAAAACCGTTGAAGCTCCTGTTCAAAAATCGTGCTCCGAAATCAACTTTTTTCATCTCATGGATTCATTTTGGGATGGTAACTAAAGTTTAAAGCAGAAATAGGGGCACTTTTAAAATTTTCATTTTTGACCAAAATCGATGGGTCCTGGGCTTAGGGAATTTCTCATATGCCACAAAACCGTTGAAGCTCCTGTTCAAAAATCATGCTCTGAAATCAACTTTTTTCATCTCAGGGATTCATTTTGGGATGGTAACTAAAGTTTAAAGCAGAAATAGGGGCACTTTTAAAATTTTCATTTTAGACCAAAATCGATGGGTCCTGGGCTTAGGGAATTTCTCATATGCCACAAAACCGTTGAAGCTCCTGTTCAAAAATCATGCTCCGAAATCAACTATTTTCATCTCAGGGATTCATTTTGGGATGGTAACTAAAGTTTAAAGCAGAAATAGGGGCACTTTTAAAAATGTCATTTTTGACCAAAATCGATTGGTCCGGGGCTTAGGGAATTTCTCATATGCCCCAAAACCGTTGAAGTTCCTGTTCAAAAATCATGCTCCGAAATCAACTTTTTTCATCTCAGGGATTCATTTTGGGATGGTAACTAAAGTTTAAAGCAGAAATAGGGGCACTTTTAAAATTTTCATTTTTGACCAAAATCGATGGGTTCGGGGCTTAGGGAATTTCTCATATGCCCCAAAACCGTTGAAGCTCCTGTTCAAAAATCATGCTCCGAAATCAACTTTTTTCATCTCAGGGATTCATTTTGGGATGGTAACTAAAGTTTAAAGCAGAAATAGGGGCACTTTTAAAATTTTCATTTTTAACCAAAATCGATGGGTCCGGGGCTTAGGGAATTTCTCATATGCCCCAAAACCGTTGAAGCTCCTGTTCAAAAATCATGCTCCGAAATCAACTTTTTTCATCTCAGGGATTCATTTTGGGATGGTAACTAAAGTTTAAAGCAGAAATAGGGGCACTTTTAAAATTTTCATTTTTGACCAAAATCGATGGGTCCGGGACTTAGGGAATTTCTCATATGCCCCAAAACCGTTGAATCTCCTGTTCAAAAATCATGCTCCGAAATCAACTTTTTTCATCTCAGGGATTCATTTTGGGATGGTAACTAAAGTTTAAAGCAGAAATAGGGGCACTTTTAAAATTTTCATTTTTGACCAAAATCGATGGGTCCGGGGCTTAGGGAATTTCTCATATGCCCCAAAACCGTTGAAGCTCCTGTTCAAAAATCATGCTCCGAAATCAACTTTTTTCATCTCAGGGATTCATTTTGGGATGGTAACTAAAGTTTAAAGCAGAAATAGGGGCACTTTTAAAATTTTCATTTTTGACCAAAATTGATGGGTCCGGGGCTTAGGGAATTTCTCATATGCCCCAAAACCGTTGAAGCTCCTGTTCAAAAATCATGCTGCGAAATCAACTTTTTTCATCTCAGGGATTCATTTTGGGATGGTAACTAAAGTTTAGAGCAGAAATAGGGGCACTTTTAAAATTTTCATTTTTGACCAAAATCGATGGGTCCGGGGCTTAGGGAATTTCTCATATGCCCCAAAACCGTTGAAGCTCCTGTTCAAAAATCATGCTCCGAAATCAACTTTTTTCATCTCAGGGATTCATTTTGGGATGGTAACTAAAGTTTAAAGCAGAAATAGGGGCACTTTTAAAATTTTCATTTTTGACCAAAATCAATGGGTCCGGGGCCTAGGGAATTTCTCATATGCCACAAAACCGTTGAAGCTCCTGTTCAAAAATCATGCTCCGAAATCAACTTTTTTCATCTCAGGGATTCATTTTGGGATGGTAACTAAAGTTTAAAGCAGAAATAGGGGCACTTTTAAAATTTTCATTTTTGACCAAAATCGATGGGTCCGGGGCTTAGGGAATTTCTCATATGCCCCAAAACCGTTGAAGCTCCTGTTCAAAAATCATGCTCCGAAATCAACTTTTTTAATCTCAGGGATTCATTTTGGGATGGTAACTAAAGTTTAAAGCAGAAATAGGGGCACTTTTAAAATTTTCATTTTTGACCAAAATCGATGGGTCCGGGGCTTAGGGAATTTCTCATATGCCCCAAAACTGTTGAAGCTCCTGTTCAAAAATCATGCTCCGAAATCAACTTTTTTCATCTCAGGGATTCATTTTGGGATGGTAACTAAAGTTTAAAGCAGAAATAGGGGCACTTTTAAAATTTTCATTTTTGACCAAAATCGATGGGTCCGGGGCTTAGGGAATTTCTCATATGCCCCAAAACCGTTGAAGCTCCTGTTCAAAAATCATGCTCCGAAATCAACTTTTTTCATCTCAGGGATTCATTTTGGGATGGTAACTAAAGTTTAAAGCAGAAATAGGGGCACTTTTAACATTTTCATTTTTGACCAAAATCGATGGGTCCGGGGCTTAGGGAATTTCTCATATGCCCCAAAACCGTTGAAGCTCCTGTTCAAAAATCGTGCTCCGAAATCAACTTTTTTCATCTCATTGATTCATTTTGGGATGGTAACTAAAGTTTAAAGCAGAAATAGGGGCACTTTTAAAATTTTCATTTTTGACCAAAATCGATGGGTCCTGGGCTTAGGGAATTTCTCATATGCCACAAAACCGTTGAAGCTCCTGTTCAAAAATCATGCTCTGAAATCAACTTTTTTCATCTCAGGGATTCATTTTGGGATGGTAACTAAAGTTTAAAGCAGAAATAGGGGCACTTTTAAAATTTTCATTTTAGACCAAAATCGATGGGTCCTGGGCTTAGGGAATTTCTCATATGCCACAAAACCGTTGAAGCTCCTGTTCAAAAATCATGCTCCGAAATCAACTATTTTCATCTCAAGGATTCATTTTGGGATGGTAACTAAAGTTTAAAGCAGAAATAGGGGCACTTTTAAAAATGTCATTTTTGACCAAAATCGATGGGTCCGGGGCTTAGGGAATTTCTCATATGCCCCAAAACCGTTGAAGTTCCTGTTCAAAAATCATGCTCCGAAATCAACTTTTTTCATCTCAGGGATTCATTTTGGGATGGTAACTAAAGTTTAAAGCAGAAATAGGGGCACTTTTAAAATTTTCATTTTTGACCAAAATCGATGGGTCCGGGGCTTAGGGAATTTCTCATATGCCCCAAAACCGTTGAAGCTCCTGTTCAAAAATCATGCTCCGAAATCAACTTTTTTCATCTCAGGGATTCATTTTGGGATGGTAACTAAAGTTTAAAGCAGAAATAGGGGCACTTTTAAAATTTTCATTTTTAACCAAAATCGATGGGTCCGGGGCTTAGGGAATTTCTCATATGCCCCAAAACCGTTGAAGCTCCTGTTCAAAAATCATGCTCCGAAATCAACTTTTTTCATCTCAGGGATTCATTTTGGGATGGTAACTAAAGTTTAAAGCAGAAATAGGGGCACTTTTAAAATTTTCATTTTTGACCAAAATCGATGGGTCCGGGGCTTAGGGAATTTCTCATATGCCCCAAAACCGTTGAAGCTCCTGTTCAAAAATCATGCTCCGAAATCAACTTTTTTCATCTCAGGGATTCATTTTGGGATGGTAACTAAAGTTTAAAGCAGAAATAGGGGCACTTTTAAAATTTTCATTTTTGACCAAAATCGATGGGTCCTGGGCTTAGGGAATTTCTCATATGCCACAAAACCGTTGAAGCTCCTGTTCAAAAATCATGCTCTGAAATCAACTTTTTTCATCTCAGGGATTCATTTTGGGATGGTAACTAAAGTTTAAAGCAGAAATAGGGGCACTTTTAAAATTTTCATTTTAGACCAAAATCGATGGGTCCTGGGCTTAGGGAATTTCTCATATGCCACAAAACCGTTGAAGCTCCTGTTCAAAAATCATGCTCCGAAATCAACTATTTTCATCTCAAGGATTCATTTTGGGATGGTAACTAAAGTTTAAAGCAGAAATAGGGGCACTTTTAAAAATGTCATTTTTGACCAAAATCGATGGGTCCGGGGCTTAGGGAATTTCTCATATGCCCCAAAACCGTTGAAGTTCCTGTTCAAAAATCATGCTCCGAAATCAACTTTTTTCATCTCAGGGATTCATTTTGGGATGGTAACTAAAGTTTAAAGCAGAAATAGGGGCACTTTTAAAATTTTCATTTTTGACCAAAATCGATGGGTCCGGGGCTTAGGGAATTTCTCATATGCCCCAAAACCGTTGAAGCTCCTGTTCAAAAATCATGCTCCGAAATCAACTTTTTTCATCTCAGGGATTCATTTTGGGATGGTAACTAAAGTTTAAAGCAGAAATAGGGGCACTTTTAAAATTTTCATTTTTAACCAAAATCGATGGGTCCGGGGCTTAGGGAATTTCTCATATGCCCCAAAACCGTTGAAGCTCCTGTTCAAAAATCATGCTCCGAAATCAACTTTTTTCATCTCAGGGATTCATTTTGGGATGGTAACTAAAGTTTAAAGCAGAAATAGGGGCACTTTTAAAATTTTCATTTTTGACCAAAATCGATGGGTCCGGGACTTAGGGAATTTCTTATATGCCCCAAAACCGTTGAATCTCCTGTTCAAAAATCATGCTCCGAAATCAACTTTTTTCATCTCAGGGATTCATTTTGGGATGGTAACTAAAGTTTAAAGCAGAAATAGGGGCACTTTTAAAATTTTCATTTTTGACCAAAATCGATGGGTCCGGGGCTTAGGGAATTTCTCATATGCCCCAAAACCGTTGAAGCTCCTGTTCAAAAATCATGCTCCGAAATCAACTTTTTTCATCTCAGGGATTCATTTTGGGATGGTAACTAAAGTTTAAAGCAGAAATAGGGGCACTTTTAAAATTTTCATTTTTGACCAAAATCGATGGGTCCGGGGCTTAGGGAATTTCTCATATGCCCCAAAACCGTTGAAGCTCCTGTTCAAAAATCATGCTGCGAAATCAACTTTTTTCATCTCAGGGATTCATTTTGGGATGGTAACTAAAGTTTAGAGCAGAAATAGGGGCACTTTTAAAATTTTCATTTTTGACCAAAATCGATGGGTCCGGGGCTTAGGGAATTTCTCATATGCCCCAAAACCGTTGAAGCTCCTGTTCAAAAATCATGCTCCGAAATCAACTTTTTTCATCTCAGGGATTCATTTTGGGATGGTAACTAAAGTTTAAAGCAGAAATAGGGGCACTTTTAAAATTTTCATTTTTGACCAAAATCAATGGGTCCGGGGCCTAGGGAATTTCTCATATGCCACAAAACCGTTGAAGCTCCTGTTCAAAAATCATGCTCCGAAATCAACTTTTTTCATCTCAGGGATTCATTTTGGGATGGTAACTAAAGTTTAAAGCAGAAATAGGGGCACTTTTAAAATTTTCATTTTTGACCAAAATCGATGGGTCCTGGGCTTAGGGAATTTCTCATATGCCCCAAAACCGTTGAAGCTCCTGTTCAAAAATCATGCTCTGAAATCAACTTTTTTCATCTCAGGGATTCATTTTGGGATGGTAACTAAAGTTTAAAGCAGAAATACTGTAGGGGCACTTTTAAAATTTTCATTTTTGATTAAAATCGATGGGTCCGGGGCTTAGGGAATTTCTCATATGCCCCAAAACCGTTAAAGCTCCTGTTAAAAAATCGTGCTTCGAAATCAACTTTTTTCATCTCAGGGATTCATTTTGGGATGGTAACTAAAGTTTAAAGCAGAAATAGGGGCACTTTTAAAATTTTCATTTTTGACCAAAATCAATTGGTCCGGGGCTTAGGGAATTTCTCATATGCCCCAAAACCGTTGAAGCTCCTGTTCAAAAATCATGCTCCGAAATCAACTTTTTTCATCTCAGGGATTCATTTTGGGATGGTAACTAAAGTTTAAAGCAGAAATAGGGGCACTTTTAAAATTTTCATTTTTGACCAAAATCAATTGGTCCGGGGCTTAGGGAATTTCTCATATGCCCCAAAACCGTTGAAGCTCCTGTTCAAAAATCATGCTCCGAAATCAACTTTTTTCATCTCAGGGATTCATTTTGGGATGGTAACTAAAGTTTAAAGCAGAAATAGGGGCACTTTTAAAATTTTCATTTTTGACCAAAATCGATGGGTCCGGGGCTTAGGGAATTTCTCATATGCCCCAAAACCGTTGAAGCTCCTGTTCAAAAATCATGCTCCGAAATCAACTTTTTTCATCTCAGGGATTCATTTTGGGATGGTAACTAAAGTTTAAAGCAGAAATAGGGGCACTTTTAAAATTTTCATTTTTGACCAAAATCGATGGGTCCTGGGCTTAGGGAATTTCTCATATGCCCCAAAACCGTTGAAGCTCCTGTTCAAAAATCATGCTCTGAAATCAACTTTTTTCATCTCAGGGATTCATTTTGGGATGGTAACTAAAGTTTAAAGCAGAAATAGGGGCACTTTTAAAATTTTCATTTTTGACCAAAATCGATGGGTCCGGGACTTAGGGAATTTCTTATATGCCCCAAAACCGTTGAATCTCCTGTTCAAAAATCATGCTCCGAAATCAACTTTTTTCATCTCAGGGATTCATTTTGGGATGGTAACTAAAGTTTAAAGCAGAAATAGGGGCACTTTTAAAATTTTCATTTTTGACCAAAATCGATGGGTCCGGGGCTTAGGGAATTTCTCATATGCCCCAAAACCGTTGAAGCTCCTGTTCAAAAATCATGCTCCGAAATCAACTTTTTTCATCTCAGGGATTCATTTTGGGATGGTAACTAAAGTTTAAAGCAGAAATAGGGGCACTTTTAAAATTTTCATTTTTGACCAAAATCGATGGGTCCGGGGCTTAGGGAATTTCTCATATGCCCCAAAACCGTTGAAGCTCCTGTTCAAAAATCATGCTGCGAAATCAACTTTTTTCATCTCAGGGATTCATTTTGGGATGGTAACTAAAGTTTAGAGCAGAAATAGGGGCACTTTTAAAATTTTCATTTTTGACCAAAATCGATGGGTCCGGGGCTTAGGGAATTTCTCATATGCCCCAAAACCGTTGAAGCTCCTGTTCAAAAATCATGCTCCGAAATCAACTTTTTTCATCTCAGGGATTCATTTTGGGATGGTAACTAAAGTTTAAAGCAGAAATAGGGGCACTTTTAAAATTTTCATTTTTGACCAAAATCAATGGGTCCGGGGCCTAGGGAATTTCTCATATGCCACAAAACCGTTGAAGCTCCTGTTCAAAAATCATGCTCCGAAATCAACTTTTTTCATCTCAGGGATTCATTTTGGGATGGTAACTAAAGTTTAAAGCAGAAATAGGGGCACTTTTAAAATTTTCATTTTTGACCAAAATCGATGGGTCCTGGGCTTAGGGAATTTCTCATATGCCCCAAAACCGTTGAAGCTCCTGTTCAAAAATCATGCTCTGAAATCAACTTTTTTCATCTCAGGGATTCATTTTGGGATGGTAACTAAAGTTTAAAGCAGAAATACTGTAGGGGCACTTTTAAAATTTTCATTTTTGATTAAAATCGATGGGTCCGGGGCTTAGGGAATTTCTCATATGCCCCAAAACCGTTAAAGCTCCTGTTAAAAAATCGTGCTTCGAAATCAACTTTTTTCATCTCAGGGATTCATTTTGGGATGGTAACTAAAGTTTAAAGCAGAAATAGGGGCACTTTTAAAATTTTCATTTTTGACCAAAATCAATTGGTCCGGGGCTTAGGGAATTTCTCATATGCCCCAAAACCGTTGAAGCTCCTGTTCAAAAATCATGCTCCGAAATCAACTTTTTTCATCTCAGGGATTCATTTTGGGATGGTAACTAAAGTTTAAAGCAGAAATAGGGGCACTTTTAAAATTTTCATTTTTGACCAAAATCAATTGGTCCGGGGCTTAGGGAATTTCTCATATGCCCCAAAACCGTTGAAGCTCCTGTTCAAAAATCATGCTCCGAAATCAACTTTTTTCATCTCAGGGATTCATTTTGGGATGGTAACTAAAGTTTAAAGCAGAAATAGGGGCACTTTTAAAATTTTCATTTTTGACCAAAATCGATGGGTCCGGGGCTTAGGGAATTTCTCATATGCCCCAAAACCGTTGAAGCTCCTGTTCAAAAATCATGCTCCGAAATCAACTTTTTTCATCTCAGGGATTCATTTTGGGATGGTAACTAAAGTTTAAAGCAGAAATAGGGGCACTTTTAAAATTTTCATTTTTGACCAAAATCGATGGGTCCTGGGCTTAGGGAATTTCTCATATGCCCCAAAACCGTTGAAGCTCCTGTTCAAAAATCATGCTCTGAAATCAACTTTTTTCATCTCAGGGATTCATTTTGGGATGGTAACTAAAGTTTAAAGCAGAAATAGGGGCACTTTTAAAATTTTCATTTTTGATTAAAATCGATGGGTCCGGGGCTTAGGGAATTTCTCATATGCCACAAAACCGTTAAAGCTCCTGTTAAAAAATCGTGCTTCGAAATCAACTTTTTTCATCTCAGGGATTCATTTTGGGATGGTAACTAAAGTTTAAAGCAGAAATAGGGGCACTTTTAACATTTTCATTTTTGACCAAAATCGATGGGTCCGGGGCTTAGGGAATTTCTCATATGCCCCAAAACCGTTGAAGCTCCTGTTCAAAAATCGTGCTCCGAAATCAACTTTTTTCATCTCATTGATTCATTTTGGGATGGTAACTAAAGTTTAAAGCAGAAATAGGGGCACTTTTAAAATTTTCATTTTTGACCAAAATCGATGGGTCCTGGGCTTAGGGAATTTCTCATATGCCACAAAACCGTTGAAGCTCCTGTTCAAAAATCATGCTCTGAAATCAACTTTTTTCATCTCAGGGATTCATTTTGGGATGGTAACTAAAGTTTAAAGCAGAAATAGGGGCACTTTTAAAATTTTCATTTTAGACCAAAATCGATGGGTCCTGGGCTTAGGGAATTTCTCATATGCCACAAAACCGTTGAAGCTCCTGTTCAAAAATCATGCTCCGAAATCAACTATTTTCATCTCAGGGATTCATTTTGGGATGGTAACTAAAGTTTAAAGCAGAAATAGGGGCACTTTTAAAAATGTCATTTTTGACCAAAATCGATTGGTCCGGGGCTTAGGGAATTTCTCATATGCCCCAAAACCGTTGAAGTTCCTGTTCAAAAATCATGCTCCGAAATCAACTTTTTTCATCTCAGGGATTCATTTTGGGATGGTAACTAAAGTTTAAAGCAGAAATAGGGGCACTTTTAAAATTTTCATTTTTGACCAAAATCGATGGGTTCGGGGCTTAGGGAATTTCTCATATGCCCCAAAACCGTTGAAGCTCCTGTTCAAAAATCATGCTCCGAAATCAACTTTTTTCATCTCAGGGATTCATTTTGGGATGGTAACTAAAGTTTAAAGCAGAAATAGGGGCACTTTTAAAATTTTCATTTTTAACCAAAATCGATGGGTCCGGGGCTTAGGGAATTTCTCATATGCCCCAAAACCGTTGAAGCTCCTGTTCAAAAATCATGCTCCGAAATCAACTTTTTTCATCTCAGGGATTCATTTTGGGATGGTAACTAAAGTTTAAAGCAGAAATAGGGGCACTTTTAAAATTTTCATTTTTGACCAAAATCGATGGGTCCGGGACTTAGGGAATTTCTCATATGCCCCAAAACCGTTGAATCTCCTGTTCAAAAATCATGCTCCGAAATCAACTTTTTTCATCTCAGGGATTCATTTTGGGATGGTAACTAAAGTTTAAAGCAGAAATAGGGGCACTTTTAAAATTTTCATTTTTGACCAAAATCGATGGGTCCGGGGCTTAGGGAATTTCTCATATGCCCCAAAACCGTTGAAGCTCCTGTTCAAAAATCATGCTCCGAAATCAACTTTTTTCATCTCAGGGATTCATTTTGGGATGGTAACTAAAGTTTAAAGCAGAAATAGGGGCACTTTTAAAATTTTCATTTTTGACCAAAATTGATGGGTCCGGGGCTTAGGGAATTTCTCATATGCCCCAAAACCGTTGAAGCTCCTGTTCAAAAATCATGCTGCGAAATCAACTTTTTTCATCTCAGGGATTCATTTTGGGATGGTAACTAAAGTTTAGAGCAGAAATAGGGGCACTTTTAAAATTTTCATTTTTGACCAAAATCGATGGGTCCGGGGCTTAGGGAATTTCTCATATGCCCCAAAACCGTTGAAGCTCCTGTTCAAAAATCATGCTCCGAAATCAACTTTTTTCATCTCAGGGATTCATTTTGGGATGGTAACTAAAGTTTAAAGCAGAAATAGGGGCACTTTTAAAATTTTCATTTTTGACCAAAATCAATGGGTCCGGGGCCTTGGGAATTTCTCATATGCCACAAAACCGTTGAAGCTCCTGTTCAAAAATCATGCTCCGAAATCAACTTTTTTCATCTCAGGGATTCATTTTGGGATGGTAACTAAAGTTTAAAGCAGAAATAGGAGCACTTTTAAAATTTTCATTTTTGACCAAAATCGATGGGTCCGGGGCTTAGGGAATTTCTCATATGCCCCAAAACCGTTGAAGCTCCTGTTCAAAAATCATGCTCCGAAATCAACTTTTTTAATCTCAGGGATTCATTTTGGGATGGTAACTAAAGTTTAAAGCAGAAATAGGGGCACTTTTAAAATTTTCATTTTTGACCAAAATCGATGGGTCCGGGGCTTAGGGAATTTCTCATATGCCCCAAAACTGTTGAAGCTCCTGTTCAAAAATCATGCTCCGAAATCAACTTTTTTCATCTCAGGGATTCATTTTGGGATGGTAACTAAAGTTTAAAGCAGAAATAGGGGCACTTTTAAAATTTTCATTTTTGACCAAAATCGATGGGTCCGGGGCTTAGGGAATTTCTCATATGCCCCAAAACCGTTGAAGCTCCTGTTCAAAAATCATGCTCCGAAATCAACTTTTTTCATCTCAGGGATTCATTTTGGGATGGTAACTAAAGTTTAAAGCAGAAATAGGGGCACTTTTAACATTTTCATTTTTGACCAAAATCGATGGGTCCGGGGCTTAGGGAATTTCTCATATGCCCCAAAACCGTTGAAGCTCCTGTTCAAAAATCGTGCTCCGAAATCAACTTTTTTCATCTCATTGATTCATTTTGGGATGGTAACTAAAGTTTAAAGCAGAAATAGGGGCACTTTTAAAATTTTCATTTTTGACCAAAATCGATGGGTCCTGGGCTTAGGGAATTTCTCATATGCCACAAAACCGTTGAAGCTCCTGTTCAAAAATCATGCTCTGAAATCAACTTTTTTCATCTCAGGGATTCATTTTGGGATGGTAACTAAAGTTTAAAGCAGAAATAGGGGCACTTTTAAAAATTTCATTTTAGACCAAAATCGATGGGTCCTGGGCTTAGGGAATTTCTCATATGCCACAAAACCGTTGAAGCTCCTGTTCAAAAATCATGCTCCGAAATCAACTATTTTCATCTCAAGGATTCATTTTGGGATGGTAACTAAAGTTTAAAGCAGAAATAGGGGCACTTTTAAAAATGTCATTTTTGACCAAAATCGATGGGTCCGGGGCTTAGGGAATTTCTCATATGCCCCAAAACCGTTGAAGTTCCTGTTCAAAAATCATGCTCCGAAATCAACTTTTTTCATCTCAGGGATTCATTTTGGGATGGTAACTAAAGTTTAAAGCAGAAATAGGGGCACTTTTAAAATTTTCATTTTTGACCAAAATCGATGGGTCCGGGGCTTAGGGAATTTCTCATATGCCCCAAAACCGTTGAAGCTCCTGTTCAAAAATCATGCTCCGAAATCAACTTTTTTCATCTCAGGGATTCATTTTGGGATGGTAACTAAAGTTTAAAGCAGAAATAGGGGCACTTTTAAAATTTTCATTTTTAACCAAAATCGATGGGTCCGGGGCTTAGGGAATTTCTCATATGCCCCAAAACCGTTGAAGCTCCTGTTCAAAAATCATGCTCCGAAATCAACTTTTTTCATCTCAGGGATTCATTTTGGGATGGTAACTAAAGTTTAAAGCAGAAATAGGGGCACTTTTAAAATTTTCATTTTTGACCAAAATCGATGGGTCCGGGACTTAGGGAATTTCTTATATGCCCCAAAACCGTTGAATCTCCTGTTCAAAAATCATGCTCCGAAATCAACTTTTTTCATCTCAGGGATTCATTTTGGGATGGTAACTAAAGTTTAAAGCAGAAATAGGGGCACTTTTAAAATTTTCATTTTTGACCAAAATCGATGGGTCCGGGGCTTAGGGAATTTCTCATATGCCCCAAAACCGTTGAAGCTCCTGTTCAAAAATCATGCTCCGAAATCAACTTTTTTCATCTCAGGGATTCATTTTGGGATGGTAACTAAAGTTTAAAGCAGAAATAGGGGCACTTTTAAAATTTTCATTTTTGACCAAAATCGATGGGTCCGGGGCTTACGGAATTTCTCATATGCCCCAAAACCGTTGAAGCTCCTGTTCAAAAATCATGCTGCGAAATCAACTTTTTTCATCTCAGGGATTCATTTTGGGATGGTAACTAAAGTTTAGAGCAGAAATAGGGGCACTTTTAAAATTTTCATTTTTGACCAAAATCGATGGGTCCGGGGCTTAGGGAATTTCTCATATGCCCCAAAACCGTTGAAGCTCCTGTTCAAAAATCATGCTCCGAAATCAACTTTTTTCATCTCAGGGATTCATTTTGGGATGGTAACTAAAGTTTAAAGCAGAAATAGGGGCACTTTTAAAATTTTCATTTTTGACCAAAATCAATGGGTCCGGGGCCTAGGGAATTTCTCATATGCCACAAAACCGTTGAAGCTCCTGTTCAAAAATCATGCTCCGAAATCAACTTTTTTCATCTCAGGGATTCATTTTGGGATGGTAACTAAAGTTTAAAGCAGAAATAGGGGCACTTTTAAAATTTTCATTTTTGACCAAAATCGATGGGTCCGGGGCTTAGGGAATTTCTCATATGCCCCAAAACCGTTGAAACTCCTGTTCAAAAATCATGCTCCGAAATCAACTTTTTTCATCTCAGGGATTCATTTTGGGATGGTAACTAAAGTTTAAAGCAGAAATAGGGGCACTTTTAAAATTTTCATTTTTGACCAAAATCAATTGGTCCGGGGCTTAGGGAATTTCTCATATGCCACAAAACCGTTGAAGCTCCTGTTCAAAAATCGTGCTCCGAAATCAACTTTTTTCATCTCAGGGATTCATTTTGGGATGGTAACTAAAGTTTAAAGCAGAAATAGGGGCACTTTTAACATTTTCATTTTTGACCAAAATCGATGGGTCCGGGGCTTAGGGAATTTCTCATATGCCCCAAAACCGTTGAAACTCCTGTTCAAAAATCATGCTCCGAAATCAACTTTTTTCATCTCAGGGATTCATTTTGGGATGGTAACTAAAGTTTAAAGCAGAAATAGGGGCACTTTTAAAATTTTCATTTTTGACCAAAATCGATGGGTCCGGGGCTTAGGGAATTTCTCATATGCCCCAAAACCGTTGAAACTCCTGTTCAAAAATCATGCTCCGAAATCAACTTTTTTCATCTCAGGGATTCATTTTGGGATGGTAACTAAAGTTTAAAGCATAAATAGGAGCACTTTTAAAATTTTCATTTTTGACCAAAATCGATGGGTCCGGGGCTTAGGGAATTTCTCATATGCCCCAAAACCGTTGAAGCTCCTGTTCAAAAATCATGCTCCGAAATCAACTTTTTTCATCTCAGGGATTCATTTTGGGATGGTAACTAAAGTTTAAAGCAGAAATAGGGGCACTTTTAAAATTTTCATTTTTGACCAAAATCGATGGGTCCGGGGCTTAGGGAATTTCTCATATGCCCCAAAACCGTTGAAACTCCTGTTCAAAAATCATGCTCCGAAATCAACTTTTTTCATCTCAGGGATTCATTTTGGGATGGTAACTAAAGTTTAAAGCAGAAATAGGGGCACTTTTAAAATTTTCATTTTGACCAAAATCGATGGGTCCGGGGCTTAGGGAATTTCTCATATGCCCCAAAACCGTTGAAGCTCCTGTTCAAAAATCATGCTCCGAAATAAACTTTTTTCATCTCAGGGATTCATTTTGGGATGGTAACTAAAGTTTAAAGCAGAAATAGGGGCACTTTTAAAATTTTCATTTTTGGCCAAAATCGATGGGTCCGGGGCTTAGGGAATTTCTCATATGCCCCAAAACCGTTGAAACTCCTGTTCAAAAATCATGCTCCGAAATCAACTTTTTTCATCTCAGGGATTCATTTTGGGATGGTAACTAAAGTTTAAAGCAGAAATAGGGGCACTTTTAAAATTTTCATTTTTGACCAAAATCAATGGGTCCGGGGCTTAGGGAATTTCTCATATGTCCCAAAACCGTTGAAGCTCCTGTTCAAAAATCATGCTCCGATATCAACTTTTTTCATCTCAGGGATTTATTTTGGGATGGTAACTAAAGTTTAAAGCAGAAATAGGGGCACTTTTAAAATTTTCATTTTTGACCAAAATCGATGGGTCCGAGGCTTAGGGAATTTCTCATATGCCACAAAACCGTTGAAGCTCCTGTTCAAAAATCATGCTCTGAAATCAACTTTTTTCATCTCAGGGATTCATTTTGGGATGGTAACTAAAGTTTAAAGCAGAAATAGGGGCACTTTTAAAATTTTCATTTTTGACCAAAATCGATGGGTCCGGGGCTTAGGGAATTTCTCATATGCCCCAAAACCGTTGAAGCTCCTGTTCAAAAATCGTGCTCCGAAATCAACTTTTTTCATCTGAGGGATTCATTTTGGGATGGTAACTAAAGTTTAAAGCAGAAATAGGGGCACTTTTAAAATTTTCATTTTTGACCAAAATCGATGGGTCCGGGGCTTAGGGAATTTCTCATATGCCCCAAAACCGTTGAAGCTCCTGTTCAAAAATCATGCTCCGAAATCAACTTTTTTCATCTCAGTGATTCATTTTGGGATGGTAACTAAAGTTTAAAGCAGATTTAGGGGCACTTTTAAAATTTTCATTTTTGACCAAAATCGATGGGTCCGGGGCTTAGGGAATTTCTCATATGCCCCAAAACCGTTGAAACTCCTGTTCAAAAATCATGCTCCGAAATCAACTTTTTTCATCTCAGGGATTCATTTTGGGATGGTAACTATAGTTTAAAGCAGAAATAGGGGCACTTTTAAAATTTTCATTTTTGACCAAAATCAATTGGTCCGGGGCTTAGGGAATTTCTCATATGCCACAAAACCGTTGAAGCTCCTGTTCAAAAATCGTGCTCCGAAATCAACTTTTTTTTATCTCAGGGATTCATTTTGGGATGGTAACTAAAGTTTAAAGCAGAAATAGGGGCACTTTTAACATTTTCATTTTTGACCAAAATCGATGGGTCCGGGGCTTAGGGAATTTCTCATATGCCCCAAAACCATTGAAGCTCCTGTTCAAAAATCGTGCTC
This sequence comes from Pseudophryne corroboree, assembly GCF_028390025.1. NCBI lineage: Eukaryota > Metazoa > Chordata > Amphibia > Anura > Myobatrachidae > Pseudophryne > Pseudophryne corroboree. The sequence continues at coordinate 46,257 of NW_026968730.1, forward strand.
CGAAATCAACTTTTTTCATCTCAGGGATTTATTTTGGGATGGTAACTAAAGTTTAAAGTAGAAATAGGGGCACTTTTAAAATTTTCATTTTTGACTAAAATCGATGGGTCCGGGGCTTAGGGAATTTCTCATATGCCCCAAAACCGTTGAAGCTCCTGTTCAAAAATCGTGCTCCGAAATCAACTTTTTTCATCTCATGTATTCATTTTGGGATGGTAACTAAAGTTTAAAGCAGAAATAGGGGCACTTTTAAAATTTTCATTTTTGACCAAAATCGATGGGTCCGGGGCTTAGGGAATTTCTCATATGCCCCAAAACCGTTGAAGCTCCTGTTCAAAAATCATGCTCGGAAATCAACTTTTTCCATCTCAGGGATTCATTTTGGGATGGTAACTAAAGTTTAAAGCAGAAATAGGGGCACTTTTAAAATTTAAATTTTTGACCAAAATCTATGGGTCCGGGGCTTAGGGAATTTCTCATATGCCCCAAAACCGTTGAAACTCCTGTTCAAAAATCGTGCTCCGAAATCAACTTTTTTCATCTCAGGGATTTATTTTGGGATGGTAACTAAAGTTTAAAGCAGAAATAGGGGCACTTTTAAAATTTTCATTTTTGACCAAAATCGATGGGTCCGGGGCTTAGGGAATTTCTCATATGCCACAAAACCGTTGAAGCTCCTGTTCAAAAATCATGCTCTGAAATCAACTTTTTTCATCTCAGGGATTCATTTTGGGATGGTAACTAAAGTTTAAAGCAGAAATAGGGGCACTTTTAACATTTTCATTTTTGACCAAAATCGATGGGTCCGGGGCTTAGGGAATTTCTCATATGCCCCAAAACCGTTGAAGCTCCTGTTCAAAAATCATGCTCCGAAATCAACTTTTTCCATCTCAGGGATTCATTTTGGGATGGTAACTAAAGTTTAAAGCAGAAATAGGGGCACTTTTAAAATTTTAATTTTTGACCAAAATCGATGGGTCCGGGGCTTAGGGAATTTCTCATATGCCCCAAAACCGTTGAAACTCCTGTTCAAAAATCGTGCTCCGAAATCAACTTTTTTCATCTCAGGGATTTATTTTGGGATGGTAACTAAAGTTTAAAGCAGAAATAGGGGCACTTTTAACATTTTCATTTTTGACCAAAATCGATGGGTCCGGGGCTTAGGGAATTTCTCATATGCCACAAAACTGTTGAAGCTCCTGTTCAAAAATCATGCTCTGAAATCAACTTTTTTCATCTCAGGGATTCATTTTGGGATGGTAACTAAAGTTTAAAGCAGAAATAGGGGCACTTTTAAAATTTTAATTTTTGACCAAAATCGATGGGTCCGGGGCTTAAGGAATTTCTCATATGCCACAAAACCGTTGAAGCTCCTGTTCAAAAATCATGCTCCGAAATCAACTTTTTTCATCTCAGGGATTCATTTTGGGATGGTAACTAAAGTTTAAAGCAGAAATAGGGGCACTTTTAAAATTTTCATTTTTGACCAAAATCGATGGGTCCGGGGCTTAGGGAATTTCTCATATGCCACAAAACCGTTGAAGCTCCTGTTCAAAAATCATGCTCCGAAATCAACTTTTTTCATCTCAGGGATTCATTTTGGGATGGTAACTAAAGTTTAAAGCAGAAATAGGGGCACTTTTAAAATTTTCATTTTTGACCAAAATCGATGGGTCCGGGGCTTAGGGAATTTCTCATGTGCCACAAAACCGTTGAAGCTCCTGTTCAAAAATCATGCTCCGAAATCAACTTTTTTCATCTCAGGGATTAATTTTGGGATGGTAACTAAAGTTTAAAGCAGAAATAGGGGCACTTTTAAAATTTTCATTTTTGACCAAAATCGATGGGTCCGGGGCTTAGGGAAATTCTCATATGCCCCAAAACCGTTGAAGCTCCTGTTCAAAAATCATGCTCTGAAATCAACTTTTTTCATCTCAGGGATTAATTTTGGGATGGTAACTAAAGTTTAAAGCAGAAATAGGGGCACTTTTAAAATTTTCATTTTTGACTAAAATCGATGGGTCCGGGGCTTAGGGATTTCTCATATGCCGCAAAACCGTTGAAGCTCCTGTTCAAAAATCATGCTCTGAAATCAACTTTTTTCATCTCATGGATTCATTTTGGGATGGTAACTAAAGTTTAAAGCAGAAATAGGGGCACTTTTAAAATTTTCATTTTTGACCAAAATCGATGGGTCCGGGGCTTAGGGAATTTCTCATATGCCACAAAACCGTTGAAGCTCCTGTTCAAAAATCATGCTCCGAAATCAACTTTTTTCATCTCAGGGATTCATTTTGGGATGGTAACTAAAGTTTAAAGCAGAAATAGGGGCACTTTTAAAATTTTCATTTTTGACCAAAATCGATGGGTTCGGGGCTTAGGGAATTTCTCATATGCCCCAAAACCGTTGAAGCTCCTGTTCAAAAATCATGCTCCGAAATCAACTTTTTTCATCTCAGGGATTCATTTTGGGATGGTAACTAAAGTTTAAAGCAGAAATAGGGGCACTTTTAAAATTTTCATTTTTGACCAAAATCGATGGGTCCGGGGCTTAGGGAATTTCTCATATGCCACAAAACCGTTGAAGCTCCTGTTCAAAAATCATGCTCCGAAATCAACTTTTTTCATCTCAGGGATTCATTTTGGGATGGTAACTAAAGTTTAAAGCAGAAATAGGGGCACTTTTAAAATTTTCATTTTTGACCAAAATCGATGGGTCCGGGGCTTAGGGAATTTTTCATATGCCCCAAATCCGTTGAAGCTCCTGTTAAAAAATCATGCTCCGAAATCAACTTTTTTCATCTCAGGGATTTATTTTGGGATGGTAACTAAAGTTTAAAGCAGAAATAGGGGCACTTTTAAAATTTTCATTTTTGACCAAAATCGATGGGTCCTGGGCTTAGGGAATTTCTCATATGCCACAAAACCGTTGAAGCTCCTGTTTAAAAATCATGCTCCGAAATCAACTTTTTTCATCTCAGGGATTCATTTTGGGATGGTAACTAAAGTTTAAAGCAGAAATAGGGGCACTTTTAAAATTTTCATTTTTGACCAAAATCGATGGGTCCGGGGCTTAGGGAATTTCTCATATGCCACAAAACCGTTGAAGCTCCTGTACAAAAATCATGCTCCAAAATCAACTTTTTTCATCTCAGGGATTCATTTTGGGATGGTAACTAAAGTTTAAAGCAGAAATAGGGGCACTTTTAAAATTTTCATTTTTGACCAAAATCGATGGGTCCGGGGCTTAGGGAATTTCTCATATGCCCCAAATCCGTTGAAGCTCCTGTTCAAAAATCATGCCCCGAAATCAACTTTTTTCATCTCAGGGATTCATTTTGGGATGGTAACTAAAGTTTAAAGCAGAAATAGGGGCACTTTTAAAATTTTCATTTTTGACCAAAATCGATGGGTCCGGGGCTTAAGGAATTTCTCATATGCCACAAAACCGTTGAAGCTCCTGTTCAAAAATCATGCTCCGAAATCAACTTTTTTCATCTCAGGGATTCATTTTGGGATGGTAACTAAAGTTTAAAGCAGAAATAGGGGCACTTTTAAAATTTTCATTTTTGACCAAAATCGATGGGTCCGGGGCTTAGGGAATTTCTCATATGCCACAAAACCGTTGAAGCTCCTGTTCAAAAATCATGCTCCGAAATCAACTTTTTTCATCTCAGGGATTCATTTTGGGATGGTAACTAAAGTTTAAAGCAGAAATAGGGGCACTTTTAAAATTTTCATTTTTGACCAAAATCGATGGGTCCGGGGCTTAGGGAATTTCTCATATGCCCCAAATCCGTTGAAGCTCCTGTTCAAAAATCATGCTCCGAAATCAACTTTTTTCATCTCAGGGATTCATTTTGGGATGGTAACTAAAGTTTAAAGCAGAAATAGGGGCACTTTTAAAATTTTCATTTTTGACCAAAATCAATGGGTCCGGGGCTTAAGGAATTTCTCATATGCCACAAAACCGTTGAAGCTCCTGTTCAAAAATCATGCTCCGAAATCAACTTTTTTCATCTCAGGGATTCATTTTGGGATGGTAACTAAAGTTTAAAGCAGAAATAGGGGCACTTTTAAAATTTTCATTTTTGACCAAAATCGATGGGTCCGGGGCTTAGGGAATTTCTCATATGCCACAAAACCGTTGAAGCTCCTGTTCAAAAATCATGCTCCGAAATCAACTTTTTTCATCTCAGGGATTCATTTTGGGATGGTAACTAAAGTTTAAAGCAGAAATAGGGGCACTTTTAAAATTTTCATTTTTGACCAAAATCGATGGGTCCGGGGCTTAGGGAATTTCTCATATGCCACAAAACCGTTGAAGCTCCTGTTCAAAAATCATGCTCCAAAATCAACTTTTTTCATCTCAGGGATTCATTTTGGGATGGTAACTAAAGTTTAAAGCAGAAATAGGGGCACTTTTAAAATTTTCATTTTTGACCAAAATCGATGGGTCCGGGGCTTAAGGAATTTCTCATATGCCACAAAACCGTTGAAGCTCCTGTTCAAAAATCATGCTCCGAAATCAACTTTTTTCATCTCAGGGATTCATTTTGGGATGGTAACTAAAGTTTAAAGCAGAAATAGGGGCACTTTTAAAATTTTCATTTTTGACCAAAATCGATGGGTCCGGGGCTTAGGGAATTTCTCATATGCCACAAAACCGTTGAAGCTCCTGTTCAAAAATCATGCTCCGAAATCAACTTTTTTCATCTCAGGGATTCATTTTGGGATGGTAACTAAAGTTTAAAGCAGAAATAGGGGCACTTTTAAAATTTTCATTTTTGACCAAAATCGATGGGTCCGAGGCTTAGGGAATTTTTCATATGCCCCAAATCCGTTGAAGCTCCTGTTAAAAAATCATGCTCCGAAATCAACTTTTTTCATCTCAGGGATTTATTTTGGGATGGTAACTAAAGTTTAAAGCAGAAATAGGGGCACTTTTAAAATTTTCATTTTTGACCAAAATCGATGGGTCCTGGGCTTAGGGAATTTCTCATATGCCACAAAACCGTTGAAGCTCCTGTTTAAAAATCATGCTCCGAAATCAACTTTTTTCATCTCAGGGATTCATTTTGGGATGGTAACTAAAGTTTAAAGCAGAAATAGGGGCACTTTTAAAATTTTCATTTTTGACCAAAATCGATGGGTCCGGGGCTTAGGGAATTTCTCATATGCCACAAAACCGTTGAAGCTCCTGTACAAAAATCATGCTCCAAAATCAACTTTTTTCATCTCAGGGATTCATTTTGGGATGGTAACTAAAGTTTAAAGCAGAAATAGGGGCACTTTTAAAATTTTCATTTTTGACCAAAATCGATGGGTCCGGGGCTTAGGGAATTTCTCATATGCCCCAAATCCGTTGAAGCTCCTGTTCAAAAATCATGCTCCGAAATCAACTTTTTTCATCTCAGGGATTCATTTTGGGATGGTAACTAAAGTTTAAAGCAGAAATAGGGGCACTTTTAAAATTTTCATTTTTGACCAAAATCGATGGGTCCGGGGCTTAAGGAATTTCTCATATGCCACAAAACCGTTGAAGCTCCTGTTCAAAAATCATGCTCCGAAATCAACTTTTTTCATCTCAGGGATTCATTTTGGGATGGTAACTAAAGTTTAAAGCAGAAATAGGGGCACTTTTAAAATTTTCATTTTTGACCAAAATCGATGGGTCCGGGGCTTAGGGAATTTCTCATATGCCACAAAACCGTTGAAGCTCCTGTTCAAAAATCATGCTCCGAAATCAACTTTTTTCATCTCAGGGATTCATTTTGGGATGGTAACTAAAGTTTAAAGCAGAAATAGGGGCACTTTTAAAATTTTCATTTTTGACCAAAATCGATGGGTCCGGGGCTTAGGGAATTTCTCATATGCCCCAAATCCGTTGAAGCTCCTGTTCAAAAATCATGCTCCGAAATCAACTTTTTTCATCTCAGGGATTCATTTTGGGATGGTAACTAAAGTTTAAAGCAGAAATAGGGGCACTTTTAAAATTTTCATTTTTGACCAAAATCGATGGGTCCGGGGCTTAAGGAATTTCTCATATGCCACAAAACCGTTGAAGCTCCTGTTCAAAAATCATGCTCCGAAATCAACTTTTTTCATCTCAGGGATTCATTTTGGGATGGTAACTAAAGTTTAAAGCAGAAATAGGGGCACTTTTAAAATTTTCATTTTTGACCAAAATCGATGGGTCCGGGGCTTAGGGAATTTCTCATATGCCACAAAACCGTTGAAGCTCCTGTTAAAAAATCATGCTCCGAAATCAACTTTTTTCATCTCAGGGATTCATTTTGGGATGGTAACTAAAGTTTAAAGCAGAAATAGGGGCACTTTTAAAATTTTCATTTTTGACCAAAATCGATGGGTCCGGGGCTTAGGGAATTTCTCATATGCCACAAAACCGTTGAAGCTCCTGTTCAAAAATCATGCTCCAAAATCAACTTTTTTCATCTCAGGGATTCATTTTGGGATGGTAACTAAAGTTTAAAGCAGAAATAGGGGCACTTTTAAAATTTTCATTTTTGACCAAAATCGATGGGTCCGGGGCTTAAGGAATTTCTCATATGCCACAAAACCGTTGAAGCTCCTGTTCAAAAATCATGCTCCGAAATCAACTTTTTTCATCTCAGGGATTCATTTTGGGATGGTAACTAAAGTTTAAAGCAGAAATAGGGGCACTTTTAAAATTTTCATTTTTGACCAAAATCGATGGGTCCGGGGCTTAGGGAATTTCTCATATGCCACAAAACCGTTGAAGCTCCTGTTCAAAAATCATGCTCCGAAATCAACTTTTTTCATCTCAGGGATTCATTTTGGGATGGTAACTAAAGTTTAAAGCAGAAATAGGGGCACTTTTAAAATTTTCATTTTTGACCAAAATCGATGGGTCCGGGGCTTAGGGAATTTCTCATATGCCACAAAACCGTTGAAGCTCCTGTTCAAAAATCATGCTCCGAAATCAACTTTTTTCATCTCAGGGATTCATTTTGGGATGGTAACTAAAGTTTAAAGCAGAAATAGGGGCACTTTTAAAATTTTCATTTTTGACCAAAATCGATGGGTCCGGGGCTTAAGGAATTTCTCATATGCCACAAAACCGTTGAAGCTCCTGTTCAAAAATCATGCTCCGAAATCAACTTTTTTCATCTCAGGGATTCATTTTGGGATGGTAACTAAAGTTTAAAGCAGAAATAGGGGCACTTTTAAAATTTTCATTTTTGACCAAAATCGATGGGTCCGGGGCTTAGGGAATTTCTCATATGCCACAAAACCGTTGAAGCTCCTGTTCAAAAATCATGCTCCGAAATCAACTTTTTTCATCTCAGGGATTCATTTTGGGATGGTAACTAAAGTTTAAAGCAGAAATAGGGGCACTTTTAAAATTTTCATTTTTGACCAAAATCGATGGGTCCGGGGCTTAGGGAATTTTTCATATGCCCCAAATCCGTTGAAGCTCCTGTTAAAAAATCATGCTCCGAAATCAACTTTTTTCATCTCAGGGATTTATTTTGGGATGGTAACTAAAGTTTAAAGCAGAAATAGGGGCACTTTTAAAATTTTCATTTTTGACCAAAATCGATGGGTCCTGGGCTTAGGGAATTTCTCATATGCCACAAAACCGTTGAAGCTCCTGTTTAAAAATCATGCTCCGAAATCAACTTTTTTCATCTCAGGGATTCATTTTGGGATGGTAACTAAAGTTTAAAGCAGAAATAGGGGCACTTTTAAAATTTTCATTTTTGACCAAAATCGATGGGTCCGGGGCTTAGGGAATTTCTCATATGCCACAAAACCGTTGAAGCTCCTGTACAAAAATCATGCTCCAAAATCAACTTTTTTCATCTCAGGGATTCATTTTGGGATGGTAACTAAAGTTTAAAGCAGAAATAGGGGCACTTTTAAAATTTTCATTTTTGACCAAAATCGATGGGTCCGGGGCTTAGGGAATTTCTCATATGCCCCAAATCCGTTGAAGCTCCTGTTCAAAAATCATGCTCCGAAATCAACTTTTTTCATCTCAGGGATTCATTTTGGGATGGTAACTAAAGTTTAAAGCAGAAATAGGGGCACTTTTAAAATTTTCATTTTTGACCAAAATCGATGGGTCCGGGGCTTAAGGAATTTCTCATATGCCACAAAACCGTTGAAGCTCCTGTTCAAAAATCATGCTCCGAAATCAACTTTTTTCATCTCAGGGATTCATTTTGGGATGGTAACTAAAGTTTAAAGCAGAAATAGGGGCACTTTTAAAATTTTCATTTTTGACCAAAATCGATGGGTCCGGGGCTTAGGGAATTTCTCATATGCCACAAAACCGTTGAAGCTCCTGTTCAAAAATCATGCTCCGAAATCAACTTTTTTCATCTCAGGGATTAATTTTGGGATGGTAACTAAAGTTTAAAGCAGAAATAGGGGCACTTTTAAAATTTTCATTTTTGACCAAAATCGATGGGTCCGGGGCTTAGGGAATTTCTCATATGCCCCAAATCCGTTGAAGCTCCTGTTCAAAAATCATGCTCCGAAATCAACTTTTTTCATCTCAGGGATTCATTTTGGGATGGTAACTAAAGTTTAAAGCAGAAATAGGGGCACTTTTAAAATTTTAATTTTTGACCAAAATCGATGGGTCCGGGGCTTAAGGAATTTCTCATATGCCACAAAACCGTTGAAGCTCCTGTTCAAAAATCATGCTCCGAAATCAACTTTTTTCATCTCAGGGATTCATTTTGGGATGGTAACTAAAGTTTAAAGCAGAAATAGGGGCACTTTTAAAATTTTCATTTTTGACCAAAATCGATGGGTCCGGGGCTTAGGGAATTTCTCATATGCCACAAAACCGTTGAAGCTCCTGTTCAAAAATCATGCTCCGAAATCAACTTTTTTCATCTCAGGGATTCATTTTGGGATGGTAACTAAAGTTTAAAGCAGAAATAGGGGCACTTTTAAAATTTTCATTTTTGACCAAAATCGATGGGTCCGGGGCTTAGGGAATTTCTCATGTGCCACAAAACCGTTGAAGCTCCTGTTCAAAAATCATGCTCCGAAATCAACTTTTTTCATCTCAGGGATTAATTTTGGGATGGTAACTAAAGTTTAAAGCAGAAATAGGGGCACTTTTAAAATTTTAATTTTTGACCAAAATCGATGGGTCCGGGGCTTAAGGAATTTCTCATATGCCACAAAACCGTTGAAGCTCCTGTTCAAAAATCATGCTCCGAAATCAACTTTTTTCATCTCAGGGATTCATTTTGGGATGGTAACTAAAGTTTAAAGCAGAAATAGGGGCACTTTTAAAATTTTCATTTTTGACCAAAATCGATGGGTCCGGGGCTTAGGGAATTTCTCATATGCCACAAAACCGTTGAAGCTCCTGTTCAAAAATCATGCTCCGAAATCAACTTTTTTCATCTCAGGGATTCATTTTGGGATGGTAACTAAAGTTTAAAGCAGAAATAGGGGCACTTTTAAAATTTTCATTTTTGACCAAAATCGATGGGTCCGGGGCTTAGGGAATTTCTCATGTGCCACAAAACCGTTGAAGCTCCTGTTCAAAAATCATGCTCCGAAATCAACTTTTTTCATCTCAGGGATTAATTTTGGGATGGTAACTAAAGTTTAAAGCAGAAATAGGGGCACTTTTAAAATTTTCATTTTTGACCAAAATCGATGGGTCCGGGGCTTAGGGAAATTCTCATATGCCCCAAAACCGTTGAAGCTCCTGTTCAAAAATCATGCTCTGAAATCAACTTTTTTCATCTCAGGGATTAATTTTGGGATGGTAACTAAAGTTTAAAGCAGAAATAGGGGCACTTTTAAAATTTTCATTTTTGACTAAAATCGATGGGTCCGGGGCTTAGGGATTTCTCATATGCCGCAAAACCGTTGAAGCTCCTGTTCAAAAATCATGCTCTGAAATCAACTTTTTTCATCTCATGGATTCATTTTGGGATGGTAACTAAAGTTTAAAGCAGAAATAGGGGCACTTTTAAAATTTTCATTTTTGACCAAAATCGATGGGTCCGGGGCTTAGGGAATTTCTCATATGCCACAAAACCGTTGAAGCTCCTGTTCAAAAATCATGCTCCGAAATCAACTTTTTTCATCTCAGGGATTCATTTTGGGATGGTAACTAAAGTTTAAAGCAGAAATAGGGGCACTTTTAAAATTTTCATTTTTGACCAAAATCGATGGGTTCGGGGCTTAGGGAATTTCTCATATGCCCCAAAACCGTTGAAGCTCCTGTTCAAAAATCATGCTCCGAAATCAACTTTTTTCATCTCAGGGATTCATTTTGGGATGGTAACTAAAGTTTAAAGCAGAAATAGGGGCACTTTTAAAATTTTCATTTTTGACCAAAATCGATGGGTCCGGGGCTTAGGGAATTTCTCATATGCCACAAAACCGTTGAAGCTCCTGTTCAAAAATCATGCTCCGAAATCAACTTTTTTCATCTCAGGGATTCATTTTGGGATGGTAACTAAAGTTTAAAGCAGAAATAGGGGCACTTTTAAAATTTTCATTTTTGACCAAAATCGATGGGTCCGGGGCTTAGGGAATTTTTCATATGCCCCAAATCCGTTGAAGCTCCTGTTAAAAAATCATGCTCCGAAATCAACTTTTTTCATCTCAGGGATTTATTTTGGGATGGTAACTAAAGTTTAAAGCAGAAATAGGGGCACTTTTAAAATTTTCATTTTTGACCAAAATCGATGGGTCCTGGGCTTAGGGAATTTCTCATATGCCACAAAACCGTTGAAGCTCCTGTTTAAAAATCATGCTCCGAAATCAACTTTTTTCATCTCAGGGATTCATTTTGGGATGGTAACTAAAGTTTAAAGCAGAAATAGGGGCACTTTTAAAATTTTCATTTTTGACCAAAATCGATGGGTCCGGGGCTTAGGGAATTTCTCATATGCCACAAAACCGTTGAAGCTCCTGTACAAAAATCATGCTCCAAAATCAACTTTTTTCATCTCAGGGATTCATTTTGGGATGGTAACTAAAGTTTAAAGCAGAAATAGGGGCACTTTTAAAATTTTCATTTTTGACCAAAATCGATGGGTCCGGGGCTTAGGGAATTTCTCATATGCCCCAAATCCGTTGAAGCTCCTGTTCAAAAATCATGCCCCGAAATCAACTTTTTTCATCTCAGGGATTCATTTTGGGATGGTAACTAAAGTTTAAAGCAGAAATAGGGGCACTTTTAAAATTTTCATTTTTGACCAAAATCGATGGGTCCGGGGCTTAAGGAATTTCTCATATGCCACAAAACCGTTGAAGCTCCTGTTCAAAAATCATGCTCCGAAATCAACTTTTTTCATCTCAGGGATTCATTTTGGGATGGTAACTAAAGTTTAAAGCAGAAATAGGGGCACTTTTAAAATTTTCATTTTTGACCAAAATCGATGGGTCCGGGGCTTAGGGAATTTCTCATATGCCACAAAACCGTTGAAGCTCCTGTTCAAAAATCATGCTCCGAAATCAACTTTTTTCATCTCAGGGATTAATTTTGGGATGGTAACTAAAGTTTAAAGCAGAAATAGGGGCACTTTTAAAATTTTCATTTTTGACCAAAATCGATGGGTCCGGGGCTTAGGGAATTTCTCATATGCCCCAAATCCGTTGAAGCTCCTGTTCAAAAATCATGCTCCGAAATCAACTTTTTTCATCTCAGGGATTCATTTTGGGATGGTAACTAAAGTTTAAAGCAGAAATAGGGGCACTTTTAAAATTTTCATTTTTGACCAAAATCAATGGGTCCGGGGCTTAAGGAATTTCTCATATGCCACAAAACCGTTGAAGCTCCTGTTCAAAAATCATGCTCCGAAATCAACTTTTTTCATCTCAGGGATTCATTTTGGGATGGTAACTAAAGTTTAAAGCAGAAATAGGGGCACTTTTAAAATTTTCATTTTTGACCAAAATCGATGGGTCCGGGGCTTAGGGAATTTCTCATATGCCACAAAACCGTTGAAGCTCCTGTTCAAAAATCATGCTCCGAAATCAACTTTTTTCATCTCAGGGATTCATTTTGGGATGGTAACTAAAGTTTAAAGCAGAAATAGGGGCACTTTTAAAATTTTCATTTTTGACCAAAATCGATGGGTCCGGGGCTTAGGGAATTTCTCATATGCCACAAAACCGTTGAAGCTCCTGTTCAAAAATCATGCTCCAAAATCAACTTTTTTCATCTCAGGGATTCATTTTGGGATGGTAACTAAAGTTTAAAGCAGAAATAGGGGCACTTTTAAAATTTTCATTTTTGACCAAAATCGATGGGTCCGGGGCTTAAGGAATTTCTCATATGCCACAAAACCGTTGAAGCTCCTGTTCAAAAATCATGCTCCGAAATCAACTTTTTTCATCTCAGGGATTCATTTTGGGATGGTAACTAAAGTTTAAAGCAGAAATAGGGGCACTTTTAAAATTTTCATTTTTGACCAAAATCGATGGGTCCGGGGCTTAGGGAATTTCTCATATGCCACAAAACCGTTGAAGCTCCTGTTCAAAAATCATGCTCCGAAATCAACTTTTTTCATCTCAGGGATTCATTTTGGGATGGTAACTAAAGTTTAAAGCAGAAATAGGGGCACTTTTAAAATTTTCATTTTTGACCAAAATCGATGGGTCCGAGGCTTAGGGAATTTTTCATATGCCCCAAATCCGTTGAAGCTCCTGTTAAAAAATCATGCTCCGAAATCAACTTTTTTCATCTCAGGGATTTATTTTGGGATGGTAACTAAAGTTTAAAGCAGAAATAGGGGCACTTTTAAAATTTTCATTTTTGACCAAAATCGATGGGTCCTGGGCTTAGGGAATTTCTCATATGCCACAAAACCGTTGAAGCTCCTGTTTAAAAATCATGCTCCGAAATCAACTTTTTTCATCTCAGGGATTCATTTTGGGATGGTAACTAAAGTTTAAAGCAGAAATAGGGGCACTTTTAAAATTTTCATTTTTGACCAAAATCGATGGGTCCGGGGCTTAGGGAATTTCTCATATGCCACAAAACCGTTGAAGCTCCTGTACAAAAATCATGCTCCAAAATCAACTTTTTTCATCTCAGGGATTCATTTTGGGATGGTAACTAAAGTTTAAAGCAGAAATAGGGGCACTTTTAAAATTTTCATTTTTGACCAAAATCGATGGGTCCGGGGCTTAGGGAATTTCTCATATGCCCCAAATCCGTTGAAGCTCCTGTTCAAAAATCATGCTCCGAAATCAACTTTTTTCATCTCAGGGATTCATTTTGGGATGGTAACTAAAGTTTAAAGCAGAAATAGGGGCACTTTTAAAATTTTCATTTTTGACCAAAATCGATGGGTCCGGGGCTTAAGGAATTTCTCATATGCCACAAAACCGTTGAAGCTCCTGTTCAAAAATCATGCTCCGAAATCAACTTTTTTCATCTCAGGGATTCATTTTGGGATGGTAACTAAAGTTTAAAGCAGAAATAGGGGCACTTTTAAAATTTTCATTTTTGACCAAAATCGATGGGTCCGGGGCTTAGGGAATTTCTCATATGCCACAAAACCGTTGAAGCTCCTGTTCAAAAATCATGCTCCGAAATCAACTTTTTTCATCTCAGGGATTCATTTTGGGATGGTAACTAAAGTTTAAAGCAGAAATAGGGGCACTTTTAAAATTTTCATTTTTGACCAAAATCGATGGGTCCGGGGCTTAGGGAATTTCTCATATGCCCCAAATCCGTTGAAGCTCCTGTTCAAAAATCATGCTCCGAAATCAACTTTTTTCATCTCAGGGATTCATTTTGGGATGGTAACTAAAGTTTAAAGCAGAAATAGGGGCACTTTTAAAATTTTCATTTTTGACCAAAATCGATGGGTCCGGGGCTTAAGGAATTTCTCATATGCCACAAAACCGTTGAAGCTCCTGTTCAAAAATCATGCTCCGAAATCAACTTTTTTCATCTCAGGGATTCATTTTGGGATGGTAACTAAAGTTTAAAGCAGAAATAGGGGCACTTTTAAAATTTTCATTTTTGACCAAAATCGATGGGTCCGGGGCTTAGGGAATTTCTCATATGCCACAAAACCGTTGAAGCTCCTGTTAAAAAATCATGCTCCGAAATCAACTTTTTTCATCTCAGGGATTCATTTTGGGATGGTAACTAAAGTTTAAAGCAGAAATAGGGGCACTTTTAAAATTTTCATTTTTGACCAAAATCGATGGGTCCGGGGCTTAGGGAATTTCTCATATGCCACAAAACCGTTGAAGCTCCTGTTCAAAAATCATGCTCCAAAATCAACTTTTTTCATCTCAGGGATTCATTTTGGGATGGTAACTAAAGTTTAAAGCAGAAATAGGGGCACTTTTAAAATTTTCATTTTTGACCAAAATCGATGGGTCCGGGGCTTAAGGAATTTCTCATATGCCACAAAACCGTTGAAGCTCCTGTTCAAAAATCATGCTCCGAAATCAACTTTTTTCATCTCAGGGATTCATTTTGGGATGGTAACTAAAGTTTAAAGCAGAAATAGGGGCACTTTTAAAATTTTCATTTTTGACCAAAATCGATGGGTCCGGGGCTTAGGGAATTTCTCATATGCCACAAAACCGTTGAAGCTCCTGTTCAAAAATCATGCTCCGAAATCAACTTTTTTCATCTCAGGGATTCATTTTGGGATGGTAACTAAAGTTTAAAGCAGAAATAGGGGCACTTTTAAAATTTTCATTTTTGACCAAAATCGATGGGTCCGGGGCTTAGGGAATTTCTCATATGCCACAAAACCGTTGAAGCTCCTGTTCAAAAATCATGCTCCGAAATCAACTTTTTTCATCTCAGGGATTCATTTTGGGATGGTAACTAAAGTTTAAAGCAGAAATAGGGGCACTTTTAAAATTTTCATTTTTGACCAAAATCGATGGGTCCGGGGCTTAAGGAATTTCTCATATGCCACAAAACCGTTGAAGCTCCTGTTCAAAAATCATGCTCCGAAATCAACTTTTTTCATCTCAGGGATTCATTTTGGGATGGTAACTAAAGTTTAAAGCAGAAATAGGGGCACTTTTAAAATTTTCATTTTTGACCAAAATCGATGGGTCCGGGGCTTAGGGAATTTCTCATATGCCACAAAACCGTTGAAGCTCCTGTTCAAAAATCATGCTCCGAAATCAACTTTTTTCATCTCAGGGATTCATTTTGGGATGGTAACTAAAGTTTAAAGCAGAAATAGGGGCACTTTTAAAATTTTCATTTTTGACCAAAATCGATGGGTCCGGGGCTTAGGGAATTTTTCATATGCCCCAAATCCGTTGAAGCTCCTGTTAAAAAATCATGCTCCGAAATCAACTTTTTTCATCTCAGGGATTTATTTTGGGATGGTAACTAAAGTTTAAAGCAGAAATAGGGGCACTTTTAAAATTTTCATTTTTGACCAAAATCGATGGGTCCTGGGCTTAGGGAATTTCTCATATGCCACAAAACCGTTGAAGCTCCTGTTTAAAAATCATGCTCCGAAATCAACTTTTTTCATCTCAGGGATTCATTTTGGGATGGTAACTAAAGTTTAAAGCAGAAATAGGGGCACTTTTAAAATTTTCATTTTTGACCAAAATCGATGGGTCCGGGGCTTAGGGAATTTCTCATATGCCACAAAACCGTTGAAGCTCCTGTACAAAAATCATGCTCCAAAATCAACTTTTTTCATCTCAGGGATTCATTTTGGGATGGTAACTAAAGTTTAAAGCAGAAATAGGGGCACTTTTAAAATTTTCATTTTTGACCAAAATCGATGGGTCCGGGGCTTAGGGAATTTCTCATATGCCCCAAATCCGTTGAAGCTCCTGTTCAAAAATCATGCTCCGAAATCAACTTTTTTCATCTCAGGGATTCATTTTGGGATGGTAACTAAAGTTTAAAGCAGAAATAGGGGCACTTTTAAAATTTTCATTTTTGACCAAAATCGATGGGTCCGGGGCTTAAGGAATTTCTCATATGCCACAAAACCGTTGAAGCTCCTGTTCAAAAATCATGCTCCGAAATCAACTTTTTTCATCTCAGGGATTCATTTTGGGATGGTAACTAAAGTTTAAAGCAGAAATAGGGGCACTTTTAAAATTTTCATTTTTGACCAAAATCGATGGGTCCGGGGCTTAGGGAATTTCTCATATGCCACAAAACCGTTGAAGCTCCTGTTCAAAAATCATGCTCCGAAATCAACTTTTTTCATCTCAGGGATTAATTTTGGGATGGTAACTAAAGTTTAAAGCAGAAATAGGGGCACTTTTAAAATTTTCATTTTTGACCAAAATCGATGGGTCCGGGGCTTAGGGAATTTCTCATATGCCCCAAATCCGTTGAAGCTCCTGTTCAAAAATCATGCTCCGAAATCAACTTTTTTCATCTCAGGGATTCATTTTGGGATGGTAACTAAAGTTTAAAGCAGAAATAGGGGCACTTTTAAAATTTTAATTTTTGACCAAAATCGATGGGTCCGGGGCTTAAGGAATTTCTCATATGCCACAAAACCGTTGAAGCTCCTGTTCAAAAATCATGCTCCGAAATCAACTTTTTTCATCTCAGGGATTCATTTTGGGATGGTAACTAAAGTTTAAAGCAGAAATAGGGGCACTTTTAAAATTTTCATTTTTGACCAAAATCGATGGGTCCGGGGCTTAGGGAATTTCTCATATGCCACAAAACCGTTGAAGCTCCTGTTCAAAAATCATGCTCCGAAATCAACTTTTTTCATCTCAGGGATTCATTTTGGGATGGTAACTAAAGTTTAAAGCAGAAATAGGGGCACTTTTAAAATTTTCATTTTTGACCAAAATCGATGGGTCCGGGGCTTAGGGAATTTCTCATGTGCCACAAAACCGTTGAAGCTCCTGTTCAAAAATCATGCTCCGAAATCAACTTTTTTCATCTCAGGGATTAATTTTGGGATGGTAACTAAAGTTTAAAGCAGAAATAGGGGCACTTTTAAAATTTTAATTTTTGACCAAAATCGATGGGTCCGGGGCTTAAGGAATTTCTCATATGCCACAAAACCGTTGAAGCTCCTGTTCAAAAATCATGCTCCGAAATCAACTTTTTTCATCTCAGGGATTCATTTTGGGATGGTAACTAAAGTTTAAAGCAGAAATAGGGGCACTTTTAAAATTTTCATTTTTGACCAAAATCGATGGGTCCGGGGCTTAGGGAATTTCTCATATGCCACAAAACCGTTGAAGCTCCTGTTCAAAAATCATGCTCCGAAATCAACTTTTTTCATCTCAGGGATTCATTTTGGGATGGTAACTAAAGTTTAAAGCAGAAATAGGGGCACTTTTAAAATTTTCATTTTTGACCAAAATCGATGGGTCCGGGGCTTAGGGAATTTCTCATGTGCCACAAAACCGTTGAAGCTCCTGTTCAAAAATCATGCTCCGAAATCAACTTTTTTCATCTCAGGGATTAATTTTGGGATGGTAACTAAAGTTTAAAGCAGAAATAGGGGCACTTTTAAAATTTTCATTTTTGACCAAAATCGATGGGTCCGGGGCTTAGGGAAATTCTCATATGCCCCAAAACCGTTGAAGCTCCTGTTCAAAAATCATGCTCTGAAATCAACTTTTTTCATCTCAGGGATTAATTTTGGGATGGTAACTAAAGTTTAAAGCAGAAATAGGGGCACTTTTAAAATTTTCATTTTTGACTAAAATCGATGGGTCCGGGGCTTAGGGATTTCTCATATGCCGCAAAACCGTTGAAGCTCCTGTTCAAAAATCATGCTCTGAAATCAACTTTTTTCATCTCATGGATTCATTTTGGGATGGTAACTAAAGTTTAAAGCAGAAATAGGGGCACTTTTAAAATTTTCATTTTTGACCAAAATCGATGGGTCCGGGGCTTAGGGAATTTCTCATATGCCACAAAACCGTTGAAGCTCCTGTTCAAAAATCATGCTCCGAAATCAACTTTTTTCATCTCAGGGATTCATTTTGGGATGGTAACTAAAGTTTAAAGCAGAAATAGGGGCACTTTTAAAATTTTCATTTTTGACCAAAATCGATGGGTTCGGGGCTTAGGGAATTTCTCATATGCCCCAAAACCGTTGAAGCTCCTGTTCAAAAATCATGCTCCGAAATCAACTTTTTTCATCTCAGGGATTCATTTTGGGATGGTAACTAAAGTTTAAAGCAGAAATAGGGGCACTTTTAAAATTTTCATTTTTGACCAAAATCGATGGGTCCGGGGCTTAGGGAATTTCTCATATGCCACAAAACCGTTGAAGCTCCTGTTCAAAAATCATGCTCCGAAATCAACTTTTTTCATCTCAGGGATTCATTTTGGGATGGTAACTAAAGTTTAAAGCAGAAATAGGGGCACTTTTAAAATTTTCATTTTTGACCAAAATCGATGGGTCCGGGGCTTAGGGAATTTTTCATATGCCCCAAATCCGTTGAAGCTCCTGTTAAAAAATCATGCTCCGAAATCAACTTTTTTCATCTCAGGGATTTATTTTGGGATGGTAACTAAAGTTTAAAGCAGAAATAGGGGCACTTTTAAAATTTTCATTTTTGACCAAAATCGATGGGTCCTGGGCTTAGGGAATTTCTCATATGCCACAAAACCGTTGAAGCTCCTGTTTAAAAATCATGCTCCGAAATCAACTTTTTTCATCTCAGGGATTCATTTTGGGATGGTAACTAAAGTTTAAAGCAGAAATAGGGGCACTTTTAAAATTTTCATTTTTGACCAAAATCGATGGGTCCGGGGCTTAGGGAATTTCTCATATGCCACAAAACCGTTGAAGCTCCTGTACAAAAATCATGCTCCAAAATCAACTTTTTTCATCTCAGGGATTCATTTTGGGATGGTAACTAAAGTTTAAAGCAGAAATAGGGGCACTTTTAAAATTTTCATTTTTGACCAAAATCGATGGGTCCGGGGCTTAGGGAATTTCTCATATGCCCCAAATCCGTTGAAGCTCCTGTTCAAAAATCATGCCCCGAAATCAACTTTTTTCATCTCAGGGATTCATTTTGGGATGGTAACTAAAGTTTAAAGCAGAAATAGGGGCACTTTTAAAATTTTCATTTTTGACCAAAATCGATGGGTCCGGGGCTTAAGGAATTTCTCATATGCCACAAAACCGTTGAAGCTCCTGTTCAAAAATCATGCTCCGAAATCAACTTTTTTCATCTCAGGGATTCATTTTGGGATGGTAACTAAAGTTTAAAGCAGAAATAGGGGCACTTTTAAAATTTTCATTTTTGACCAAAATCGATGGGTCCGGGGCTTAGGGAATTTCTCATATGCCACAAAACCGTTGAAGCTCCTGTTCAAAAATCATGCTCCGAAATCAACTTTTTTCATCTCAGGGATTAATTTTGGGATGGTAACTAAAGTTTAAAGCAGAAATAGGGGCACTTTTAAAATTTTCATTTTTGACCAAAATCGATGGGTCCGGGGCTTAGGGAATTTCTCATATGCCCCAAATCCGTTGAAGCTCCTGTTCAAAAATCATGCTCCGAAATCAACTTTTTTCATCTCAGGGATTCATTTTGGGATGGTAACTAAAGTTTAAAGCAGAAATAGGGGCACTTTTAAAATTTTCATTTTTGACCAAAATCAATGGGTCCGGGGCTTAAGGAATTTCTCATATGCCACAAAACCGTTGAAGCTCCTGTTCAAAAATCATGCTCCGAAATCAACTTTTTTCATCTCAGGGATTCATTTTGGGATGGTAACTAAAGTTTAAAGCAGAAATAGGGGCACTTTTAAAATTTTCATTTTTGACCAAAATCGATGGGTCCGGGGCTTAGGGAATTTCTCATATGCCACAAAACCGTTGAAGCTCCTGTTCAAAAATCATGCTCCGAAATCAACTTTTTTCATCTCAGGGATTCATTTTGGGATGGTAACTAAAGTTTAAAGCAGAAATAGGGGCACTTTTAAAATTTTCATTTTTGACCAAAATCGATGGGTCCGGGGCTTAGGGAATTTCTCATATGCCACAAAACCGTTGAAGCTCCTGTTCAAAAATCATGCTCCAAAATCAACTTTTTTCATCTCAGGGATTCATTTTGGGATGGTAACTAAAGTTTAAAGCAGAAATAGGGGCACTTTTAAAATTTTCATTTTTGACCAAAATCGATGGGTCCGGGGCTTAAGGAATTTCTCATATGCCACAAAACCGTTGAAGCTCCTGTTCAAAAATCATGCTCCGAAATCAACTTTTTTCATCTCAGGGATTCATTTTGGGATGGTAACTAAAGTTTAAAGCAGAAATAGGGGCACTTTTAAAATTTTCATTTTTGACCAAAATCGATGGGTCCGGGGCTTAGGGAATTTCTCATATGCCACAAAACCGTTGAAGCTCCTGTTCAAAAATCATGCTCCGAAATCAACTTTTTTCATCTCAGGGATTCATTTTGGGATGGTAACTAAAGTTTAAAGCAGAAATAGGGGCACTTTTAAAATTTTCATTTTTGACCAAAATCGATGGGTCCGAGGCTTAGGGAATTTTTCATATGCCCCAAATCCGTTGAAGCTCCTGTTAAAAAATCATGCTCCGAAATCAACTTTTTTCATCTCAGGGATTTATTTTGGGATGGTAACTAAAGTTTAAAGCAGAAATAGGGGCACTTTTAAAATTTTCATTTTTGACCAAAATCGATGGGTCCTGGGCTTAGGGAATTTCTCATATGCCACAAAACCGTTGAAGCTCCTGTTTAAAAATCATGCTCCGAAATCAACTTTTTTCATCTCAGGGATTCATTTTGGGATGGTAACTAAAGTTTAAAGCAGAAATAGGGGCACTTTTAAAATTTTCATTTTTGACCAAAATCGATGGGTCCGGGGCTTAGGGAATTTCTCATATGCCACAAAACCGTTGAAGCTCCTGTACAAAAATCATGCTCCAAAATCAACTTTTTTCATCTCAGGGATTCATTTTGGGATGGTAACTAAAGTTTAAAGCAGAAATAGGGGCACTTTTAAAATTTTCATTTTTGACCAAAATCGATGGGTCCGGGGCTTAGGGAATTTCTCATATGCCCCAAATCCGTTGAAGCTCCTGTTCAAAAATCATGCTCCGAAATCAACTTTTTTCATCTCAGGGATTCATTTTGGGATGGTAACTAAAGTTTAAAGCAGAAATAGGGGCACTTTTAAAATTTTCATTTTTGACCAAAATCGATGGGTCCGGGGCTTAAGGAATTTCTCATATGCCACAAAACCGTTGAAGCTCCTGTTCAAAAATCATGCTCCGAAATCAACTTTTTTCATCTCAGGGATTCATTTTGGGATGGTAACTAAAGTTTAAAGCAGAAATAGGGGCACTTTTAAAATTTTCATTTTTGACCAAAATCGATGGGTCCGGGGCTTAGGGAATTTCTCATATGCCACAAAACCGTTGAAGCTCCTGTTCAAAAATCATGCTCCGAAATCAACTTTTTTCATCTCAGGGATTCATTTTGGGATGGTAACTAAAGTTTAAAGCAGAAATAGGGGCACTTTTAAAATTTTCATTTTTGACCAAAATCGATGGGTCCGGGGCTTAGGGAATTTCTCATATGCCCCAAATCCGTTGAAGCTCCTGTTCAAAAATCATGCTCCGAAATCAACTTTTTTCATCTCAGGGATTCATTTTGGGATGGTAACTAAAGTTTAAAGCAGAAATAGGGGCACTTTTAAAATTTTCATTTTTGACCAAAATCGATGGGTCCGGGGCTTAAGGAATTTCTCATATGCCACAAAACCGTTGAAGCTCCTGTTCAAAAATCATGCTCCGAAATCAACTTTTTTCATCTCAGGGATTCATTTTGGGATGGTAACTAAAGTTTAAAGCAGAAATAGGGGCACTTTTAAAATTTTCATTTTTGACCAAAATCGATGGGTCCGGGGCTTAGGGAATTTCTCATATGCCACAAAACCGTTGAAGCTCCTGTTAAAAAATCATGCTCCGAAATCAACTTTTTTCATCTCAGGGATTCATTTTGGGATGGTAACTAAAGTTTAAAGCAGAAATAGGGGCACTTTTAAAATTTTCATTTTTGACCAAAATCGATGGGTCCGGGGCTTAGGGAATTTCTCATATGCCACAAAACCGTTGAAGCTCCTGTTCAAAAATCATGCTCCAAAATCAACTTTTTTCATCTCAGGGATTCATTTTGGGATGGTAACTAAAGTTTAAAGCAGAAATAGGGGCACTTTTAAAATTTTCATTTTTGACCAAAATCGATGGGTCCGGGGCTTAAGGAATTTCTCATATGCCACAAAACCGTTGAAGCTCCTGTTCAAAAATCATGCTCCGAAATCAACTTTTTTCATCTCAGGGATTCATTTTGGGATGGTAACTAAAGTTTAAAGCAGAAATAGGGGCACTTTTAAAATTTTCATTTTTGACCAAAATCGATGGGTCCGGGGCTTAGGGAATTTCTCATATGCCACAAAACCGTTGAAGCTCCTGTTCAAAAATCATGCTCCGAAATCAACTTTTTTCATCTCAGGGATTCATTTTGGGATGGTAACTAAAGTTTAAAGCAGAAATAGGGGCACTTTTAAAATTTTCATTTTTGACCAAAATCGATGGGTCCGGGGCTTAGGGAATTTCTCATATGCCACAAAACCGTTGAAGCTCCTGTTCAAAAATCATGCTCCGAAATCAACTTTTTTCATCTCAGGGATTCATTTTGGGATGGTAACTAAAGTTTAAAGCAGAAATAGGGGCACTTTTAAAATTTTCATTTTTGACCAAAATCGATGGGTCCGGGGCTTAAGGAATTTCTCATATGCCACAAAACCGTTGAAGCTCCTGTTCAAAAATCATGCTCCGAAATCAACTTTTTTCATCTCAGGGATTCATTTTGGGATGGTAACTAAAGTTTAAAGCAGAAATAGGGGCACTTTTAAAATTTTCATTTTTGACCAAAATCGATGGGTCCGGGGCTTAGGGAATTTCTCATATGCCACAAAACCGTTGAAGCTCCTGTTCAAAAATCATGCTCCGAAATCAACTTTTTTCATCTCAGGGATTCATTTTGGGATGGTAACTAAAGTTTAAAGCAGAAATAGGGGCACTTTTAAAATTTTCATTTTTGACCAAAATCGATGGGTCCGGGGCTTAGGGAATTTTTCATATGCCCCAAATCCGTTGAAGCTCCTGTTAAAAAATCATGCTCCGAAATCAACTTTTTTCATCTCAGGGATTTATTTTGGGATGGTAACTAAAGTTTAAAGCAGAAATAGGGGCACTTTTAAAATTTTCATTTTTGACCAAAATCGATGGGTCCTGGGCTTAGGGAATTTCTCATATGCCACAAAACCGTTGAAGCTCCTGTTTAAAAATCATGCTCCGAAATCAACTTTTTTCATCTCAGGGATTCATTTTGGGATGGTAACTAAAGTTTAAAGCAGAAATAGGGGCACTTTTAAAATTTTCATTTTTGACCAAAATCGATGGGTCCGGGGCTTAGGGAATTTCTCATATGCCACAAAACCGTTGAAGCTCCTGTACAAAAATCATGCTCCAAAATCAACTTTTTTCATCTCAGGGATTCATTTTGGGATGGTAACTAAAGTTTAAAGCAGAAATAGGGGCACTTTTAAAATTTTCATTTTTGACCAAAATCGATGGGTCCGGGGCTTAGGGAATTTCTCATATGCCCCAAATCCGTTGAAGCTCCTGTTCAAAAATCATGCTCCGAAATCAACTTTTTTCATCTCAGGGATTCATTTTGGGATGGTAACTAAAGTTTAAAGCAGAAATAGGGGCACTTTTAAAATTTTCATTTTTGACCAAAATCGATGGGTCCGGGGCTTAAGGAATTTCTCATATGCCACAAAACCGTTGAAGCTCCTGTTCAAAAATCATGCTCCGAAATCAACTTTTTTCATCTCAGGGATTCATTTTGGGATGGTAACTAAAGTTTTAAGCAGAAATAGGGGCACTTTTAAAATTTTCATTTTTGACCAAAATCGATGGGTCCGGGGCTTAAGGAATTTCTCATATGCCACAAAACCGTTGAAGCTCCTGTTCAAAAATCATGCTCCGAAATCAACTTTTTTCATCTCAGGGATTCATTTTGGGATGGTAACTAAAGTTTAAAGCAGAAATAGGGGCACTTTTAAAATTTTCATTTTTGACCAAAATCGATGGGTCCGGGGTTTAGGGAATTTCTCATATGCCACAAAACCGTTGAAGCTCCTGTTCAAAAATCATGCTCCGAAATCAACTTTTTTCATCTCAGGGATTAATTTTGGGATGGTAACTAAAGTTTAAAGCAGAAATAGGGGCACTTTTAAAATTTTCATTTTTGACCAAAATCGATGGGTCCGGGGCTTAGGGAATTTCTCATATGCCCCAAATCCGTTGAAGCTCCTGTTAAAAAATCATGCTCCGAAATCAACTTTTTTCATCTCAGGGATTCATTTTGGGATGGTAACTAAAGTTTAAAGCAGAAATAGGGGCACTTTTAAAATTTTCATTTTTGACCAAAATCGATGGGTCCGGGGCTTAAGGAATTTCTCATATGCCACAAAACCGTTGAAGCTCCTGTTCAAAAATCATGCTCCGAAATCAACTTTTTTCATCTCAGGGATTCATTTTGGGATGGTAACTAAAGTTTAAAGCAGAAATAGGGGCACTTTTAAAATTTTCATTTTTGACCAAAATCGATGGGTCCGGGGCTTAGGGAATTTCTCATATGCCCCAAATCCGTTGAAGCTCCTGTTCAAAAATCATGCTCCGAAATCAACTTTTTTCATCTCAGGGATTCATTTTGGGATGGTAACTAAAGTTTAAAGCAGAAATAGGGGCACTTTTAAAATTTTCATTTTTGACCAAAATCGATGGGTCCGGGGCTTAAGGAATTTCTCATATGCCACAAAACCGTTGAAGCTCCTGTTCAAAAATCATGCTCCGAAATCAACTTTTTTCATCTCAGGGATTCATTTTGGGATGGTAACTAAAGTTTAAAGCAGAAATAGGGGCACTTTTAAAATTTTCATTTTTGACCAAAATCGATGGGTCCGGGGCTTAGGGAATTTCTCATATGCCACAAAACCGTTGAAGCTCCTGTTCAAAAATCATGCTCCGAAATCAACTTTTTTCATCTCAGGGATTCATTTTGGGATGGTAACTAAAGTTTAAAGCAGAAATAGGGGCACTTTTAAAATTTTCATTTTTGACCAAAATCGATGGGTCCGGGGCTTAGGGAATTTCTCATATGCCACAAAACCGTTGAAGCTCCTGTTCAAAAATCATGCTCCAAAATCAACTTTTTTCATCTCAGGGATTCATTTTGGGATGGTAACTAAAGTTTAAAGCAGAAATAGGGGCACTTTTAAAATTTTCATTTTTGACCAAAATCGATGGGTCCGGGGCTTAAGGAATTTCTCATATGCCACAAAACCGTTGAAGCTCCTGTTCAAAAATCATGCTCCGAAATCAACTTTTTTCATCTCAGGGATTCATTTTGGGATGGTAACTAAAGTTTAAAGCAGAAATAGGGGCACTTTTAAAATTTTCATTTTTGACCAAAATCGATGGGTCCGGGGCTTAGGGAATTTCTCATATGCCACAAAACCGTTGAAGCTCCTGTTCAAAAATCATGCTCCGAAATCAACTTTTTTCATCTCAGGGATTCATTTTGGGATGGTAACTAAAGTTTAAAGCAGAAATAGGGGCACTTTTAAAATTTTCATTTTTGACCAAAATCGATGGGTCCGGGGCTTAGGGAATTTTTCATATGCCCCAAATCCGTTGAAGCTCCTGTTAAAAAATCATGCTCCGAAATCAACTTTTTTCATCTCAGGGATTTATTTTGGGATGGTAACTAAAGTTTAAAGCAGAAATAGGGGCACTTTTAAAATTTTCATTTTTGACCAAAATCGATGGGTCCTGGGCTTAGGGAATTTCTCATATGCCACAAAACCGTTGAAGCTCCTGTTTAAAAATCATGCTCCGAAATCAACTTTTTTCATCTCAGGGATTCATTTTGGGATGGTAACTAAAGTTTAAAGCAGAAATAGGGGCACTTTTAAAATTTTCATTTTTGACCAAAATCGATGGGTCCGGGGCTTAGGGAATTTCTCATATGCCACAAAACCGTTGAAGCTCCTGTACAAAAATCATGCTCCAAAATCAACTTTTTTCATCTCAGGGATTCATTTTGGGATGGTAACTAAAGTTTAAAGCAGAAATAGGGGCACTTTTAAAATTTTCATTTTTGACCAAAATCGATGGGTCCGGGGCTTAGGGAATTTCTCATATGCCCCAAATCCGTTGAAGCTCCTGTTCAAAAATCATGCTCCGAAATCAACTTTTTTCATCTCAGGGATTCATTTTGGGATGGTAACTAAAGTTTAAAGCAGAAATAGGGGCACTTTTAAAATTTTCATTTTTGACCAAAATCGATGGGTCCGGGGCTTAAGGAATTTCTCATATGCCACAAAACCGTTGAAGCTCCTGTTCAAAAATCATGCTCCGAAATCAACTTTTTTCATCTCAGGGATTCATTTTGGGATGGTAACTAAAGTTTAAAGCAGAAATAGGGGCACTTTTAAAATTTTCATTTTTGACCAAAATCGATGGGTCCGGGGCTTAGGGAATTTCTCATATGCCACAAAACCGTTGAAGCTCCTGTTCAAAAATCATGCTCCGAAATCAATTTTTTTCATCTCAGGGATTAATTTTGGGATGGTAACTAAAGTTTAAAGCAGAAATAGGGGCACTTTTAAAATTTTCATTTTTGACCAAAATCGATGGGTCCGGGGCTTAGGGAATTTCTCATATGCCCCAAATCCGTTGAAGCTCCTGTTCA